>NW_020910340.1:0-775 GCF_003984885.1 Neopelma chrysocephalum | reverse complement strand
CCCAGTTCTCTCAGTGTGCACAGAGTGGGGGGGGCGGAACTGGAACCGGCCTGGGGGAGAGACCAGTTACAGACCAGTAACACCAGTTAGAGACCAGTTAGAGCAGTTATAGACAGCCCAGAGATATCCCTGATATATCGCTGAGATACCCCAGTTACACCAGTTACACCCCAGAGATATCCCAGTTACAGCCCAGTTACCCCCCAGTTCTCTCAGTGTGCACAGAGTGGGGGGGGCGGAACTGGAACCAGTCTGGAACCAGTTACACACCAGTTAGAGACCAGTTAGAGACCAGTTAGAGCAATTATAGACCAGTTATACCAGTTAGAGACCAGTTACACCAGTTAGAGCTCCCAATCCCCTCCCAGTTCCCTCCCAGTCCCTCCCAGTGCCCTCCCACTGCTCCCAATCCCCTCCCAGTCCCTCCCAATCCCCTCCCAGTCCCTCCCAATCCCCTCCCAGTCCCTCCCAGTCCCTCCCAGTGCCCTCCCAATCCCCTCCCAGTCCCTCCCAATCTCCTCCCAGTCCCTCCCACTGCTCCCAATCCCCTCCCAATCCCCTCCCAGTCCCTCCCAGTGCCCTCCCAATCCCCTCCCAGTCCCCTCCCAGTGTCTCCCAGTGCCCCCAGTACCTTCCCCGTGGGCCACCCAGACCCCCAGGGTGCTGCCCTCCATCCCCCGCAGCATCAGGGCGGGTCCCGGTTCCACCCGAACCGTCACGAACCGAGACTCGAACCGGCCCGAGGTGTTGGGGGTCAGAACCACGGCGGGGGGGG
>NW_020910339.1:0-719 GCF_003984885.1 Neopelma chrysocephalum | reverse complement strand
TCTTCCTTTGGTTTTCTGGGAAGAAGGAATAACTGGGAAGAGCTTTTTCCCTCCTCTAGTTCGGGAATATCCCATGGGAATGTCGCTTCCCAAAGGTTCAGATCCACACAAATCCCGTTTTCCCTTGGAATTAAATCCCATTTTCCCCCTCAAAATCATGGATTAATCCCGGATTTTTTTTGGGAACGGGATCCTTCCGCTCTTCCTTTGGTTTTCTGGGAAGAAGGAATAACTGGGAAGAGCTTTTCCCTTGGAATTAACTCCTGTTTTCCCTCCCAAAATCCCTCAAAATCATGGATTAATCCCAGATTTTTTTTGGGAACGGGATCCTTCCGCTCTTCCTTTGGTTTTCCGGGAAGAAGGAATAACTGGGAAGAGCTTTTTCCCTTCTCTAGTTTGGGAATATCCCATGGGAATGTCGCTTCCCAAAGGTTCAGATCCACAGAAATCCCTCCCAAAATCCCTCAAAATCATGGATTAATCCCGGATTTTTTTTGGGAACGGGATCCTTCCGCTCTTCCTTTGGTTTTCTGGGAAGAAGGAATAACTGGGAAGAGCTTTTCTCTTGGAATTAACTCCTGTTTTCCCTCTCAAAATCCCTCAAAATCATGGATTAATCCCAGATTTTTTCTGGGAACGGGATCCTTCCGCTCTTCCTTTGTTTTCTGGGAAGAAGGAATAACTGGGAAGAGCTTTTCCCTTGGAATTAACTCCCATTT
>NW_020910338.1:0-582 GCF_003984885.1 Neopelma chrysocephalum | reverse complement strand
GGAATGGATGGGATGGGAATAGGAAGGGATGGGAATGGAAGGGATAGGAAATGAAGGGGTGGGATGGGAATGGGATGGGATGGGAATGGGAAGGGATGGGAATGGGAAGGGATGGGATGGGACGGGGCGAGGCCGGGCTGGTTTTGGGCTGCCCAGGGGTTCAGCGATGGGCAGCCGGGGCACGCCAGAGTTCCCAGTGTTCCCAGTACGGCCCCGAGTGCTCCCAGTGCCCCCAGTACTCCCAGTGCTCCCACCACATGAGCGTTCCCAGTGCTCCCACCGTGCACCCCAGTGCTCCCAGCACTCCCAGTAAAGACCCCAGGCTTCCCAGTACGGATCCCAGGGTTCCCAGCGCCCTCAGTGCGGATCTCGGCGCTCCCAGCGCCACATCCCAGTGCTCCCAGTAAAGACCCCAGGGCTCCCAGTACGGATCCCAGGGTTCCCAGTGCCCTCAGCGTGGATCTCGGCGCTCCCAGCGCCACATCCCAGTGCTCCCAGTATCCCCAGTGCTCCCACCACGTGAGCATTCCCAGTACTCCCACCGTGCACCCCAGTGCTCCCAGCACTCCCAGTAAAGACCCC
>NW_020910337.1:0-379 GCF_003984885.1 Neopelma chrysocephalum | reverse complement strand
GAGTTTTGGCAGAATGAGCCTGGGTTTTGCTCTCAGTAGCCCTGAGACAAGGAGGGAGCTCTCCCAGGAACCCAGTGATTTCCTGGGGCAGCCTGAACATGAATTACCAGCCCAGGGAATGCAGAACTGAAGGGAACACGATTTATCCACTCCTGAAATAACCAATCTGGCAAGAAAGGAGTTTTGGCCCGAAGCCAGAGCTCAGGGAAGTGAGTTGGAGTTTTTCCAGTGATTTTCGTGGGCTCCTCTAAACCTTTTGCTGCCCTTCAGCCTCCCCTCTATGACTCTTTCCAGCCAGTGGCAAACACTGTCCCTTGTTTTCCCCCCTTCTTCCTTGTTTTCCCCCCTTCTTCCTTGTTTTCCCCCCTTCTTCCTTGTT
>NW_020910336.1:0-406 GCF_003984885.1 Neopelma chrysocephalum | reverse complement strand
AACAGTTTTAAATATCCAGAAGAGTTTCAGGGGAGCAGGAAGAGTTGAAAATATCCTAGAACAGTTCCCAAGGATCAGGAACAGTTTTGAAGATGCAAGAACAGTTTCAGAGGGGGAGGAATAGTTTTAAATATCCAGAAGAGTTTCAGGGGAGCGGGAAGAGTTGGAAATATCCAGAACAGTTTCAGAGGACCAGGAAGAGTTGGAAATATCCAAGAAGAGTTTCAGAGGGGCAGGAACAGTTGGAAATATCCAAGAACAGTTTCAGGGGAGTGGGAAGAGTTGGAAATATCCAAGAACAGTTTCAGAGGGGCAGGAACAGTTTTAAATATCCAGAACAGTTTCAGGGGAGCAGGAACAGTTGGAAATATCCAGAACAGTTTCAGAGGACCAGGAAGAGTTGGAA
>NW_020910335.1:0-607 GCF_003984885.1 Neopelma chrysocephalum | reverse complement strand
ATTGGGAATTGGGACCGGGATCTCTGACCGGGGTATCTCACGGGGAAACTGGAAAGTCGGACTGGGAAATGGGACTGGGAATTCTGTCTGGGACTGGGAGACCTGACCGGGAATGTTGTGGCCTCAGCCCATTCTTGCACCCGGAGCCCTCACTCCGGTTTTCCCGGGATGGGAAGGGTTTTTCCGGGACGTGAAGGGTTTTCCTGGGATGGGAAGAGGTTTTCCTGGGATGGGAAGGGTTTTTCCAGGACGGGAAGGGTTTTCCCAGGATGTGAAGGGGTTTTCCCAGGATGTGAAAGGGTTTTCCTGGGATGTGAAAGGGTTTTCCCGGGATGTGAAAGGGTTTTTCCAGGATGGGAAGGGGTTTTCCCGGGATGTGAAGGGTTTTTCTGGGATGTGAAGGGCTCTCCCGGGATGTGAAGGGTTTTCCCAGGATGTGAAGGGTTTTTCCAGGACGGGAAGGGGTTTTCCCAGGATGTGAAAGGGTTTTCCTGGGATGTGAAGGGGTTTTTCCCGGGATGTGAAGGGTTTTCCCAGGATGTGAAGGGTTTTTCCGGGACGTGAAGGGTTTTTCCGGGACGTGAAGGGTTTTTCCGGGACGTGAAGG
>NW_020910334.1:0-2232 GCF_003984885.1 Neopelma chrysocephalum | reverse complement strand
GGGGACAAAAAGGGGCTTCAGGAACTCTGGGAATTCTGGGAATTTTTTGGGAATTTTTTGGGATTTTTTGGGAATTTTTCCGATTTTTTTTGGATTTTTTTCAGATTTTTTTTTCAATTTTTTGTGATTTTATTTGGATTCTTTGGAGTGTTTTTGGAGGGTTTTGGGGGGCCTGGGGCGGACAAAAAGGGGCTTCAGGAACTCTGGGAATTGTGGGAATTTTTTGGGAATTTTTTGGGAATTTTTTGGGATTTTTTTCGATTTTTTTTTCAATTTTTCTCGATTTTTTTCCATATTTTTTCTGATTTTTTGGGGGGTATTGAGGGGGTTTTGGGGGGTCTGGGGGGGACAAAAAGGGGGTCGGGGGGGTCCTGGGAATTCTGGGAATTTTTGGGGATTTTTTGGGAATTTTTGGGGAATTTTTCCAATTTTTTTTGGATTTTTTTTAGATTTTTTTTTCAATTTTTTGTGATTTTTTTCTGATTTTTTGGGATTTTTTGGGAGGGGTTTGGAGGGACTGGGGGGGACAAAAAGGGGCTTCAGGAACTCTGGGAATTCTGGGAATTTTTGGGAATTTTTTGGGATTTTTTTCGATTTTTTTTGGATTTTTTTAGTTTTTTTCTTTAATTTTTCTGGATTTTTTTTTTTATTTATTTCTGATTTTTTTTCCCGTTTTTTGGGAGGTTTTCGGGGATTTTTGTTAGTTTTTTTATTTATTTATTTTTTGGGGATTTTTGGTGAATTTTGGGGATTTTTTGGGAATTTTGGGGGATTTTTTTTTATTTTTTTAATAAATTTTTTGTGATTTTTTCTGATTTTTTTCCAAATTTTGGGGAGTTTTGGGGGGATTTTTAAAAAATTTTTATTTTGGGGGGGATTTTTTGGGGATTATTTGGGATTTTTGGGGGAATTTTTTGGGGATTTTTTTGGATTTCTTTAATTGATTTTTTGAGATTTTTTCCTGATTTTTTTCCAATTTTTTGGGAGTTTTTAGGGGATTTTTGTTTTGGTTTTTTTTTATTTTTGGGGGATTTTGGGGGATTTTTTGGGAATTTTTGGGAATTTTTTTGGATTTTTTTATTAATTTTTTGTGATTTTTTTCTGATTTTTTGGGATTTTTTTGAGGGGGTTTCGGGGCCTGGGGGGACAAAAAGGGGGTCAGGGGGGGTCTGGGAATTCTGGGAATTTTTTGGGATTTTTGGGGATTTTTTTGGGATCTTTTGGGGATTTTTTAGGATTTTTTTTGGATTTTTCTTTCGATTTTTCTGGATTTTTTTTGATTTATTTCCGATTTTTTTCCGATTTTTGGGGGGTTTTTTGGGGGGTTTTGGGGGGTCTGGGGGGCACAAAAAGGGGCTCCAGGAACTCTGGGAATTTTGGGGATTTTTTGGGAATTTCTTGAGATTTTTGGGGGGATTTTTGGGCATTTTTAGGGATTTTTTGGGGATTTTTTCGAGATTTTTGGGGAATTTTTCTGGGATTTTTGGGGGGATTTTTGGGCAATTTTGGGGATTTCTTGAGAGTTTTTGGGGATTTTTCGGAGTTTTTTCGGGGGATTTTTGGGGGATTTTTTTGAGATTTTTTGGGGATTTTGGGGGGATTTTGGAGGATTTTTTGGGGATTTTTTAGGGGATTTTTGGGCACTTTTGGGGATTTTTTAGAGATTTTTTAGGGGATTTTTAGGGATATTTTTGGGGATTTTGGGGGGATTTTTGGTGGATTTTTGGAGTATTTTGGGGATTAATTTTGGGGTTTTTTGGGGGATTTTTAGGGAATTTTTTTTTAAACTTTTTAATTTTTTTCTCGTTTTTGGGGGGTTTTTGGGCTGATTTCGGGGGGATTTTGGGCTGATTTTGGGCTATTTTGGGGTGTTTTGGGCCGATTTTGGGGTATTTTGGGCTGATTTGGGGGGTATTTGGGGTAATTTTGGGGTAATTTGGAGTATTTTGGGGTGTTTCAGGCTGATTTGGGGGTGATTTTGGGGCTAATTTTGGGATATTTCTGGGTGATTTTGGGGCTAATTTGGGTGATTTTGGGGTATTTTGGGGTGATTTTGGGGTGATTTGGGGCAGTTTGGGGCCAATTTTGGGGTATTTTTGGGTGTTTCAAGGTGATTTTGGGGCTGATTTTGGGTGATTTTGGGGTGATTTTGGGTGATTTTGGGGTGATTTTGGGCTGATTTGGGGCCATTTTGGGTCTCTCACCACAGCTGACGGGCACCAATCGGGGGGG
>NW_020910333.1:0-638 GCF_003984885.1 Neopelma chrysocephalum | reverse complement strand
ATTTATTTTATTGATTGATTTATTTTATTTATTTTATTTTTTTTAATTTATTTGTTTATTTCTTTGTTTATTTTATTTATTTTTCTTTATTTTCTTTATTTTTCTTTATTTTATTTTTATTGTATTTATTTTATCTATTTTATTTATTTGTTTATTTTATTTTCTTTGTTTTGATTTATTTTGATTTATTTTTTATTTTATTTATTTTGATTTATTTTTTATTTTATTTATTTTGATTTATTTCTTATTTTATTTATTTTGATTTATTTTATTTTATTTACTTGCTTATTTTATTTTCTTTATTTTTATTCATTTTTAATTTTATTTATTTTTTTATTTTTTATTTGTCTATTTTATTTTCATTTTTATTTACTTTATTTTATTTTACTTATTTTTATTTATTTTATTTACTTTAATTTATTTATTTTTATTGTTTATTTTTTATTTTTATCATTTTTATTTGAAATAAAGATTATTATTATTGTCACTATTTTTATACTTAAATAAATTTATTTTTATATTATAGTTATTTTTACATAAAAATAAACTTATTATGATAGATTTTATAGTTATTTTTACATTAAAATAAATTTATTATGATAGATTTTATAGTTATTTTTACATTAAAATAAATTTAT
>NW_020910332.1:0-502 GCF_003984885.1 Neopelma chrysocephalum | reverse complement strand
CAAGGGGATGGTCATGGGTAATGTGATGGTGGTCAAGGGGATGGACAAGGGGATGGTCAAGGAGGTGGTGGTCAAGGGGATGGTCGTGGGCAACATGATGATAGTCAAGGTGATGTCGGTCAAGGTGACAGCGGTCAAGGTGATGGTGGTGGTGGTCAAGGTCTTGGGGATGGTCAAGGTAACGGTGCTCAAGGCAAGGCCTTCACGACGGGTAGAGGGGACGTTGGTGGGATGAGGCTGGCGATGGGACAGGGACATTGATGGGATTGGGATGGGATGGTGGCAGTGATGGGATGGGGCTGCTGATGGGATGGTGACAGTGATGGGATGGTGACAGTGATGGGATGGTGACAGTGACAGGATGGGGCTGTTGATGAGATGGTGACAGTGATGGGATGGTGACACTGATGGGATGGTGACAGTGGTGGGATGGTGACAGTGATGGGATGGTGACACTGATGGGATGGTGACAGTGATGGGATGGTGACAGTGATGGGATGGT
>NW_020910331.1:0-667 GCF_003984885.1 Neopelma chrysocephalum | reverse complement strand
CGCCAGCACCGCCAGCACCGCCAGCACCGCCAGCACCGCCAGCACCGCCAGCACCGACAGCACCGACAGCACCGCCAGCTCCGCCCTCCGGCCCGGCCCGGCCCGGGACCCCTCGGGCAGTGCCGGCCCCGCCGCTCCCGGGGCTGCCGCACCAGCACCGCCCCCCGGCCTGGCCCGCCCTCCCCGCGCAGCGCGAAAGGCCCGCGGGGCCGGGGCGCAGCTGCCCAGAAGCGGCTCCGGGTCCCCCGTGCGCTCCCTCTGCCCCGCACCCCAAGGGTCCCCCCCTCCCCGCCACCCGCCTCGGCCGGGACGCGGCCCTGCGGGTCCTGCGGGTCCTGCGGGAGCAGCCCGGCTGGTCCCGGAGCGGCGGCACCTCGTGCTCTGCGAATTGCCCGCAGGTTTCCCGAGGGATTTCCCCGCCCGTGAAGTGCGGGGCAGTGTCTGTCGCCCGGTTCCCAGCCGGGCCTGGGGCAGTGCGGCCTCGGGGTCTGCCCCGAGCACCGGGGATGGCCTCGCTCCGAGCCCCGCGGCCCTGGGCTGTGGAGGAACCGAACGGTGTGAAGTGTCCCTATAAATCCCAGGCACTGGGCAGTGCTTTTTTTCCTCAATGTCATCTTACCGTATTGGTTTCTTTTTTTGTGTGTCTTTTTTCTCCCTCCTTGATTGA
>NW_020910330.1:0-2499 GCF_003984885.1 Neopelma chrysocephalum | reverse complement strand
CCAGTACAGCCCAGTACAGACCAGTAACCCCTCCCAGTGCTCCCAGTTTGGACCAGTAATCCCTCCCAGTGCTCCCAGTATGGACCAGTTGCCACCCATTCATTCCCTGTTTGAACCAGTAACCCCTCCCAGTGCTCCCAGTAGAACCCAGTAACCCCTCCCAGTGCTTCCAGTATGGAACAGTAACCCCTCCTACTGCTCCCAGTATGGACCAGTAACCGCTCCCAGTGCTCCCAGTATGGACCAGTAACCTCTCCCAGCCTCCCAGTTTGAACCAGTAACCCCTCTTAGTCCTCCCAGTACAGCCCAATAACCCCTCCCAGTGCTGCCAGTTCGAACCAGTAACGCCTCCCAGTGCTCCCAGTTCGAACCAGTAACCCCTCCCAGTGCTCCCAGTATGGACCAGTTGCCCCTATTCATTCCCAGTTTGAACCAGTAACCCCTCCCAGTGCTCCCAGTACAACCCAGTAACCCCTCCCAGCCTCCCAGTTTGAACCAGTAACCCCTCCCAGGCTCCCAGTATGGACCAGTTGCCCCCCATTCATTCCCAGTTTGAACCACTAACTCTTCCCAGTGCTCCCAGTACAGCCCAGTACAGACCAGTAACCCCTCCCAGTGCTCCCAGTATGAACCAGTCACCCCTCCCAGGCTCCCACTACAACCCAGTAACCCCTCCCAGTGCTCCCAGTTTGAACCAGTAACCCCTCCCAGTGCTCCCAGTACAGCCCAGTAACCGCTCCCAGTACTCCCAGTTTGGACCAGTAACCCCTCTCAGTGCTCCCAGTACAGCCCAATAACTCCTCCCAGTGCTCCCAGTATGAACCAGTAACTCCTCCCAGCCTCCCAGTACAGCCCAATAACTCCTCCCAGTGCTCCCATTATGAACCAGTAACTCCTCCCAGGCTCCCAGTTTGGACCAGTAACCCCTCCCAGTGCTCCCAGTTTGAACCAGTAACCCCTCCCAGTGCTCCCAGTACAGACCAGTAACCCCTCCCAGTGCTCCCAGTTTGCACCAGTAACCCCTCCCAGTGCTCCCAGTACAGACCAGTAACCCCTCCCAGTGCTCCCAGTATGGACCAGTCCTTCCCAGTATGGACCAGTCCTTCCCAGTACAACCCAGTAAACCTTCCCAGTTCTCCCAATATGGACCAGTAACGCCTCCCAGGCTCCCAGTTTGAACCAGTAACCCCTCCCAGTGCTCCCAGTGTCGACCAGTAACCCCTCCCCAGCCTCCCAGTACAGGCCAGTAACCCCTCCCAGTGCTCCCAGTTTGAACCTGTAACCCCTCCCAGTGCTCCCAGTTTGAACCAGTAACCACTCCCAGTGCTCCCAGTATGGACCAGTAACCCCTCCCAGTGCTCCCAGTGCTCCCAGTAACCCCCTCCCAGCGCTCCCAGTCACTCCCAGTCACTCCCAGTAAGCCCCCCCCCATCCCTCCCAGTCATTCCCAGTCACCCAGCCAGCCCCTCCCAGCACTCCCAGTTCGCCCAGTTCCCCCCTCCCAGCGCTCCCAGTAACCCCTCCCTCCCCTCCCAGCGCCCCCCAGTTACCTCCCCGGCAGCTACCAGTAACTCCCAGTAGCTCCCAGTTCCCCCCCGGGGCGCCGGCAGAAAGGGGGGAAAGGGGCGTGGCTTTGGGAGAGGAAGGGGCGTGGCCTCGCCGCGACCACGCCCCCTCTTGCACCACACCTGGGCCACGCCCTGGATCACTATTTGGCGGGGGGGGCACCCGAACCCTCTCCCAGTATAAACCAGTACAAACCAGTAAGCCCAGTGGGTCCTGAGCCGCCCTTTCCAGTATAAACCAGTAATCCCAGCAACCCCCAGCGGGTCCTGAGCCCCCTTCCCAGTATAAACCAGTACAAACCAGTAAGCCCGGTGGGTCCCGAGCCCCCTTCCCAGTATAAACCAGCACAAACCAGTATAAACGGGCACCCCCGGCGAGTCCCGAACACCCTCCCAGTATAAACCAGTAAAACACTGGGTGACTACGGGGAGGGTCAATGGCTCAGTATTTGGCAGGGGGTCCCTATGAGGTGAATGAATGGCTCACAATTTGGCAGGGGGGATTTGGGGGGGTGAATGATGGCTCACTTTTTGGCAGGGGATTTTGGCAGGGGGGTCCCTGTGGCTCCTTATTTGGCAGGGGTGATTTTGGGGGTTGAATGATAGCTCACTATTTGGCAGGGGGTCCCTATAGGGTGACTGAATGGCTCACTATTTGGCAGGGAGATTTTGGGGTGACTCAATGGCTCACTATTTGGCAGGGGGATTTTGGGGTGAATGAATGGCTCACTATTTGGCAGGGGGGATTTTGGGGAAGTTACTCACTATTTGGCAGGGGGGTCCCTATAGGGTGACCTAATGGCTCACTATTTGGCAAGAGGGATTTTGGGGGTCCCGTGGCTCACTATTTGGCGGGGGGGTCACCCGCAGGTGAACTATGAGGCGGGGCTGTTGGCTCACTATTTGGCAAGGCCTCTCCCCAGGGCTGGGCCGG
>NW_020910329.1:0-408 GCF_003984885.1 Neopelma chrysocephalum | reverse complement strand
CTCGAGGGGATTTGGGGGGTCCTTGAAGGGACCTTTTGAGGGTCCCTAAAAGGAGCCAAGATGGTGCCCTGGCAACCAAGATGGCCGCCCTAGCAACAGGGCCTAGTCTGACCCCCCAAAGCCTCCTCTTGAGTTTCGGGGGGGTTCAAAGGACCCTCAGGGGATTTTGGGGTCCCTGAAGAAAGTGTTGGGGATCCTCGAGGGGATTTGGGGGGTCCTTGAAGGGACCTTTTGAGGGTACCTGAAAGGAGCCAAGATGGCGCCCTAGCAACCAAGATGGCCGCCCTAGCAACAGGGCCTAGTCTGACCCCCCAAAGCCTCCTCTTGAGTTTCAGGGGGGTTCAAAGAGCCCTCACGGGACTTTGGGGTCCCTGAAGAAAGTGTTGGGGATCCTCGAGGGGATTTGGG
>NW_020910328.1:0-560 GCF_003984885.1 Neopelma chrysocephalum | reverse complement strand
TGGTATGGTCAGTTACCATGGCAACCATCACACATTCCTGTTGCTACTGTCAGTTACCATGGCAACCATCACACATTTCTATTCCCATGGCTATGGTCAGTTACCATGGCAACCATCACACATTCCTTTTGCTACTGTCAGTTACCATGGCAACCATCACACATTTCCGTTGGTACGGTCAGTTAGCATGGCAACCATTAGACATTTCCATTGGTATGGTCAGTTACCATGGCAACCATCACACATTTCTGTTGCTACGGTCAGATACCATGGCAACCATCAGACAGTCACGTTGCTATGGTCAATTACCAGGGTAACCATCAGAGATTCCTGTTCCTACGGTTCATTACCATGGCAACCATCGTACATTCCCTTCGCTATGCTCAGTTTAGCCTGGGAACCATCATACATCCCACCTTTTTGGTCACTTACCATGGCAACCATCAGAGATTCCCGTTGGTACTGTCAGTTACCATGGCAACCATCATACATTCCTCTTGCTGTGGTCGGTCACCATGGCAACTATCATACTTCCAACTGCTATAGTTAGTTACCATGGC
>NW_020910327.1:0-528 GCF_003984885.1 Neopelma chrysocephalum | reverse complement strand
CATTCCTGTTGCTACAGTCAGTTACCATGGCAACCATCACACATTTCTATTCCCATGGCTATGGTCAGTTACCATGGCAACCATCACACATTCCTTTTGCTACTGTCAGTTACCATAGCAACCATCACACATTTCCGTTGGTACGGTCAGTTAGCATGGCAACCATTAGACATTTCCATTGGTATGGTCAGTTACCATGGCAACCATCACACATTTCTGTTGCTACGGTCAGATACCATGGCAACCATCAGACAGTCACGTTGCTATGGTCAATTACCAGGGTAACCATCAGAGATTCCTGTTCCTACGGTTCATTACCATGGCAACCATCATACATTCCCTTCGCTATGCTCAGTTTAGCCTGGGAACCATCATACATCCCACCTTTTTGGTCACTTACCATGGCAACCATCAGAGATTCCCGTTGGTACTGTCAGTTACCATGGCAACCATCATACATTCCTCTTGCTGTGGTCGGTCGCCATGGCAACTATCATACTTCCAACTGCTATAGTTAGTTACCATGGC
>NW_020910326.1:0-463 GCF_003984885.1 Neopelma chrysocephalum | reverse complement strand
TGTCCGTAATATCCCATGCCTGGAATCTTCCGTGTCTGGAACATCCCACGTCCGGAACATCCAGGGCTTGGAACATCCTGTATCGGGAACATCCTGTGTCTGGAACATGCCGTGCCTGGAATATCCCGTGTCTGAATATCCCGTGTCTGGAACACCCCGTATCTGGAAAATTCCATGTTCGGAACATTCCTTGTCTGGAATATCCCATGCGTGGAATATCCCGTGCCTGGACTATCCCATGCCTGGAATACCTGTGTCTGGACTATTCCCTTTCCAGGACACACTGTGTCTGTAATATCCCATGCCTGAAATATTCCGTGTCCGGAACATCCTGCGCCCGGAGCATCCCCTGCCTGGAACATCCTGTCTCTGGAACATTAAGTGTCTGGAATATTCCGTGCCTAGGACACCTGCTATCTGGAATATCCCATGTCCGGGACATCCCATGTCCGTAACATCCCAT
>NW_020910325.1:0-806 GCF_003984885.1 Neopelma chrysocephalum | reverse complement strand
TGTCCGTAATATCCCATGCCTGGAATCTTCCGTGTCTGGAACATCCCGCGTCCGGAACATCCAGGGCTTGGAACATCCTGTATCGGGAACATCCTGTGTCTGGAACATCCTGTGCCTGGAATATCCCGTGTCTGAATATCCCGTGTCTGGACCACCCGTGTCTGGAACACCCTGTGTCAGGAAAATTCCGTGTTCGGAACATTCCTTGTCTGGAATATCCCATGTGTGGAATATCCCGTGCCTGGACTATCCCATGTCTGGAATACCCGTGTCTGGACTATTCCCTTTCCAGGACACACCGTGTCTGTAATATCCCATGCCTGAAATATTCTGTGTCCGGAACATCCTGCATCTGGAGCATCCCCTGCCTGGAACATCCTGTCTCTGGAACATTAAGTGTCTGGAATATTCCGTGCCTAGGACACCTGGTATCTGGAATATCCCATGTCCAGGACATCCCATGTCCGTAACATCCCATGTCTGGAAAATACCATGTCTGGAATATCTGGTGTCAGAACTATCCGGTGTCAGGAATATCCCATCTCCACAATATCCCATGTTCGGAACATTCCATGTCTGGAACATCCCGCGTCTGGAACATCCCATGTCTGGAATATCCGGTGTCAGGGATATCTGGTGTCAGGAGTATCCTGTGTCAGGAATATCCCGTCTCCATAATATTCCATGTTCGGAACATTCCGTGCCTGGAACATCCCGTGACCAGAACATCCCGTGTTTGGAAAATCCTGTGTCTGGAAGATCCCATGTCTGGAATATCCCGTGTCCGGAATATTCCATCTCCGGAA
>NW_020910324.1:0-314 GCF_003984885.1 Neopelma chrysocephalum | reverse complement strand
GGACTTTCTGTGCCTGGAAAATCCCGTGTCCAAAACATCCCATGTCCAGAACATTCCATGTCTGGAATAACCGGTGTCAGGAATATCCCGTGTCCAGAGTATTCCATCTCTGAAATATCCCATGCCTGCAACATCCTGTGTCTGGAACATCCCGTGCCTGGAATATCCCGTGTCTGAATATACCGTGTCTGGAACACCCGGTATCCGGAAAATCCCGTGGAACATCCCGTGTGTGGAATATCCCATGCGTGGAATATCCCGTGTCCGAAATATCCTGTGCCTGGACTATCCCATGTCCGGAATACCTGTGTCTG
>NW_020910323.1:0-320 GCF_003984885.1 Neopelma chrysocephalum | reverse complement strand
TCCAGAACATCCTGTGTTCGGAATATCCCGTGTCTGGAACATGCCGTGTCTGGAATATCCTGGGTCTGAATATCCCGTCTCTGGACCACCCGTGTCTGGAACACCCCGTATCCGGAAAATCCCGTGTTCGGAACATTCCGTGTCTGGAATATCCCTCACCTGGACTATCCAGTGCCTAGAATACCCGTGTCTGCACTATTCCGTTTCCAGGACACACCGTGTCCGTAATATCCCATGCCTGGAATCTTCCGTGTCCGGAACATCCCGTGATTGGAACATCCTGTATCCGGAACATTCAGTGTCTGGAACATTCCGTGCCT
>NW_020910322.1:0-2006 GCF_003984885.1 Neopelma chrysocephalum | reverse complement strand
GGAACATTCCGTGCCTGAATCATCCGGTGTCCGGAACATCCCTTGTCTGGGACTTTCCGTGCCTGGAACATCCTGTGTCCAAAACATCCCGTGTCCGGAACATTCCATGTCTGGAATAGCCGATGTCAGGAATATCCGGTGTCAGGAATATCCGGTGTCAGGACTATCCAGTGTCAGGAATATCCCATCTCCAGAAAATCCCATCTTCGGAACATTCTGTGTCTGGAACATCCCGCGTCTGGAATATCCCGTGTTTGGAACATTCCGTGTCTGGAATATCCCATGCCTGGAATATCCCTTGTCCGGAATACCCGTGTCTGGACTATTCCGTTTCCAGGACACGCCGTGTCCGTAATATCCCATGACTGGAACATTCCGTGTCCAGAACATCCCGCGTCCGGAACATCCCGTGACTGAAAACTTCCTGTATCCAGAACATTCAGTGTCTGGAAAATTCCGTGCCTGAAAATTCTGGTATGTGGAACATCCCATGTCTGGTACACACCGATTCTGGAAAAATTCGTGTGAGGAACATTCCATATCTGGAATATCCAGTGTCAGGAATATCCAGTGTCAGGACTATCTGGTGTCAGGAATATCCCGTCTCTAGAATATCCCCTGTTTGGAAGATTCCGTACCTGGAACATCCCGTGTCCAGAACATTCCGTGTCTGGAATATCCCGAGCCTAGATTATCCCATGTCCGGAATATCCCATGCCTGAACTATCCCGTGTCCGGAATACCCATGTCTGGACTATTCCGTTTCCAGGACACACCGTGTCCGTAATATCCCATGCCTGGAATGTACCGTGTCCGGAAAATCCCACCTCCGGAACATTCCATGTCTGGAACATCCTGTCTTCAGAACATTCAGTGTCTGGAATATTCCGTGCCTGGAACATCCTGTGTCCAGAACAACCCGTGTCCGGGATATCCCGTGTCTGGAACATCCTGTGTTCGGAACATTCCATGTCTGGAATATCCGGTGTCAGGAATATCCCATCTCCGGAATATCCCGTCTCCAGAATATCCCATGTTCGGAACATTCCGAGCCTGGAACATCCCGTGACCAGAACATCCCATGTCCAGAAAATCCTCTGTCTGGAATATCCCATGTCTGGAATATCCCGTGTCCGGAATATTCCATCTCTGGAATATCCCGGGTGTGGAACATGTCCTGTTTGGGACATCCCGTGCTTGGAACATTCTGTGCCTGAAACATCCTGGGTCTGGAAGGTTCCGTGCCTACAACATCCCGTGTCTGGAACATCCTGTGTATGGAATATCCCATGTCTGGAACATCCCGTAACTGGAATACCTTGTGTCTGAATATCCCATCT
Source organism: Neopelma chrysocephalum (assembly GCF_003984885.1). NCBI lineage: Eukaryota > Metazoa > Chordata > Aves > Passeriformes > Pipridae > Neopelma > Neopelma chrysocephalum. Next base: position 666 of record NW_020910322.1, on the reverse strand, counting down.
CTGGACCACCCATGGCTGGAACATCCTGTATCCGGAACATCCCGTGTTCGGAACATTCCATTTCTGGAATATCCCGTGCCTGAATCCTCCCGTGTCTGGAACATCTGGTATCAGAAACATCCTGTGTCCAGGACATCCCGTGCTTGGAGCATCCCATGCCCGGAACATCCCGTGTCCAGAGCATCCCATGTCTGGAACATCCCTTGTCCGGAACATTCCATGTCTGGAATATCCGGTGTCAGGAATATCCGGTGTCAGGAATATCCCGTCTCCAGAACATCCCGTGTCTGGAACATCCTATGCCTGGAATATCCCGTGTCTGAATATCCCATCTCTGGACCACCCGTGTCTGGAACACCCCGTGTAAGGAAAATTCCGTGTTCGGAACATTCCTTGTCTGGAATATCCCATGCGTGGAATATCCCGTGCCTGGACTATCCCATATCTGGAATACCCGTGTCTGGACTATTCCCTTTCCAGGACACACCGTGTCTGTAATATCCCATGCCTGAAATATTCCGTGTCCGGAACATCCTGCGTCCGGAGCATCCCCTGCCTGGAACATCCTGTCTCTGGAACATTAAGTGTCTGGAATATTCCGTGCCTAGGACACCTGGTGTCTGGAATATCCCATGTCCGGGACATCCCATGTCCGTAACATCCCAT
>NW_020910321.1:0-538 GCF_003984885.1 Neopelma chrysocephalum | reverse complement strand
CATTCCGTGTCTGGAATATCCCTCGCCTGGACTATCCAGTGCCTAGAATACCCGTGTCTGCACTATTCCGTTTCCAGGACACGCCGTGTCCGTAATATCCCATGCCTGGAATCTTCCGTGTCCGGAACATCCCGTGATTGGAACAACCTGTATCCGGAACATTCAGTGTAAGGAACATTCCGTGCCTGGAACATCCTGTGTTCGGAACATCCCTTGTCCGGGACCTTCCATACCTGGAAAATCCCGTGTCCGAAACATCCCATGTCCGGAACATTCCATGTCTGGAATATCCGGTGTCAGGAATATCCCGTGTCCGGAGTATTCCATCTCTGAAATATCCCATGCCTGCAACATCCCGTGTCTGGAACATCCCGTGCCTGGAATATCCCGTGTCTGAATATCCCGTGTCTGGAACACCCGGTATCCGGAAAATCCCGTGGTTGGAACATCCCGTGTGTGGAATATCCCATGCGTGGAATATCCCGTGTCCAAAATATCCTGTGCCTGGACTATCCCATGTCCGGAATACCTGTGTCTG
>NW_020910320.1:0-312 GCF_003984885.1 Neopelma chrysocephalum | reverse complement strand
AACTATCCGGTGTCAGGAATATCCCATCTCCAGAATATCCCGTGTTCAGAACATTCCGTGTCTGGAACATCCCGCGTCTGGAACATTCCATGTCTGGAATATCCGGTGTCAGGGATATCTGGTGTCAGGAGTATCCGGTGTCAGGAATATCCCATCTCCATAATATTCCATGTTCGGAACATTCCGTGCCTGGAACATCCCGTCTCCAGAACATCCCGTGTTCGGAAAATCCTGTGTCTGGAAGATCCCATGTCTGGAATATCCAGTGTCCGGAATATTCCATCTCCGGAATATCCTGGGCCTGGAACATCT
>NW_020910319.1:0-531 GCF_003984885.1 Neopelma chrysocephalum | reverse complement strand
CATTCCGTGTCTGGAATATCCCTCGCCTGGACTATCCAGTGCCTAGACTACCCGTGTCTGTACTATTCCGTTTCCAGGACACGCCGTGTCCGTAATATCCCATGCCTGGAACATTCCGTGACCGGAACATCCTGTGTCCGGAACATCCCGTGCTTAGAACATCCTGTATCCAGAACATTCAGTGTCTGGAACATTCCGTGCCTGAATCATCCGGTGTCCGGAACATCCCTTGTCCGGGACTTTCCGTGCCTGGAAAATCCCGTGTCCAAAACATCCCATGTCCAGAACATTCAATGCCTGGAATAGCCGGTGTCAGGAATATCCGGTGTCAGGACTATCCAGTGTCAGGAATATCCCATCTCCAGAATATCCCATGTTCGGAACATTCCGTGTCTGGAACATCCCGTGTCTGGAATATCCCTTGTTCGGAACATTCCGTGTCTGGAATATCCCATGTCTGGAATATCCCTTGTCCGGAATACCAGTGTCTGGACTATTCCGTTTCCAGGACACGCCGTGTCCGTAATATCC
>NW_020910318.1:0-356 GCF_003984885.1 Neopelma chrysocephalum | reverse complement strand
CCTGGAAGGTCACAAATGGATCACCTTGGAGCCTTCCCTTCTCCAGGCTGAACAATCCCAAATCTCCCAGGGATAGGGAAAGGTGCTCCATCCTTCTAACCATCAACTCCAGGAGGCTTCAGCTGCCTCTGGACAAGGTCTCTGACATCTGGACATCCCCATTTCCCGGTGGCCCCATCTCCTGACACCCCAAAAATCCCACCACATCCCATCTAAACCTCCTCTCTGTCAGGTTGAAGCCATTCCCTCTCATCCTGGCACTCCAGGCCCTTGCAAAAATTCCTTCTCCATCTCCAGTTTCTGCTCCCCTCAGGTCCTGGAAGGCCACAGTTGGGTCGCCCTGGAGCCTTCTCTTC
>NW_020910317.1:0-2180 GCF_003984885.1 Neopelma chrysocephalum | reverse complement strand
GATTTAATTTTATATTGTGTTTTCATTTAAATTTTTAATTTGATTTTATATTTTAATTTTTTAAATTTTTAATTTAATTCTTCATTTAAATTTTTGATTTAATTTTATATTCTAAGTTTTCATTTAAATATTTGATTTAATTTTATATTCTAATTTTTCATTTAAATTTTTAATTTCATTTTGTATTTTAATTTTTATTTAATTTTACATTTCAATTTTTTATTATAATTCTTTTACTTTAATTTTTATTCAACTTTTTTATTTTAATTTTTTATTTATTTTTATTTTAATTTTGTACTTCATTTTAATTTAATTTTAATATTTTATTCACTTTTTCTTTAATTTTTATTTGATTTTTTATTTATTTTTCATTCAATTTTTATTTAAATTCTTTTCTTTAATTTTTATTTATTTTCTTATTTTAATTTTTTATTTAACTTTTATTTAATTTTTTATTTTAATTTATTTTTTTATTTTAATTTTTTATTTGACTTTTTAAATTTTTTAATTTTTTAATTTAACTTCTACTTAATTTTTATTTATTTTTTATTTAATTTTTATTTATTTTTTATTTAATTTTTATTTATTTTTTTATTTAATTTTTATTTATTTTTTTACTTTTTAAATTTTTTAAATTTTTTATCTAACTTCTATTTAAGTTTTTATTTATTTTTTATTTAATTTTCATTTATTTTTATTTAAACTTTTATTTACATTTTTCCATTTAATTTTTTATTTATTTTTAATTGAATTTTTTTTTACTGTTTTAATTTAAATTTTTCATTTAAATTTTTTTATTCTTTTTTTTTTAATTTAAATCTTCTGAATTGAAATTTAACAAGGAAAAATTGGAATCCTGTAGAAATTTCCCTCCCTTTCCTCACTTATCCATTTAAAAAAAACCCTGCTCTGCCTCGGAACTTGGATAAACTCAGAGCAAAACTTTGCAGGTTCATTAAGAACCTTTTAATTCCCCTTTCCAAACTTTTTTATGGAGCAGGAGATGGACAAGCTCCAAATCCATCCCGAGAAACAAAAGGATTCAATTCCCAGTTGGAAGCACTGAGGCCGCGCACACGGATTTGCCGAGGGGAGGATGTGCCAAAGGGCTGGAAAAGCACCAAATCCATGGAAAAAAAGAGTCAAGATGTTGGTTTCCTTCCCAAAAAAAACACTCCTGGAACATCCCAGACTGCGCCCAGCAGAGGAAAACGGAGCCAAAGTCGGAGCCTCCACAACAATTCCCACTTGGAATAAGAGGAATAACCCTTGAAGGTCCCTTCCAACCCAAACCATTCCATGACTCCACCATTCCATGAGCCAAGGAGGACATGACTGCTCTGCAATCCCTCGGGATCAAACATGGGAATGAGACCTCCAGGAGCTTTGAAACCTGGGAAAAAATGATCCTGATGATCCCAGAATCATTTAGGTTGAAAAAGGCCTCCGAGTCCTGCCCGGAAAGGGTTGTCCAGCCTTGGAACTGTGGTGAAGCCACCATTCCCAGAGGGATTTAACAGCCGTGTGGATGTGGCACTTGGAGACGTGGTTTAGTGGTGGCCTCGGGAGTTTTAACAGAATCCCAGAATCCCAAACCCATTTCGGTTGGAAAAGCCCTCCAAGATCATCCAGCCCAACCCATGATCCATCCCCACCTCGTCCCCCATCCCGGAACACCAAGTGTCACATCCAGGAATTCCTTGAACACCTCCAGGGATGGGGACTCCAAACCTCCCTGGGCATCCTATTCCAATGCTCAATAACCCATTCCAGGAAAAAATTCCTCCTGGATCGGAATTAACTCCCAGCTGAGGGCGAGCCTCCATCCCATTCCAACACTCAACAACCCATTCCAGGAAAAAATTCCTCCTGGATCGGAATTAACTCCCAGCTGAGGGCGAGTCTCCATCCGATTCCAATGCTCAACAACCCATTCCAGGAAAAAATTCCCCCTGATCTTCAATTAACTCCCAGCTGAGGGCGAGTCTCCATCCCATTCCAACACTCAACAACCCATTCCAGGAAAAAATTCCCCCTAATTTGGAATTAACTCCCAGCTGAGGGCAAGCCTCCATCCCATTCCAATGCTCAACAACCCTTTCCAGGAAAAAATTCCTCCTGATTTGGAATTAACTCCCAGCTGAGGGCGAGCCTCCATCCCATTCCAACACTCAACAACT
>NW_020910316.1:0-1772 GCF_003984885.1 Neopelma chrysocephalum | reverse complement strand
GATTTAATTTTATATTGTGTTTTCATTTAAATTTTTAATTTGATTTTGTATTTTAAATTTTTAAATTTTTAATTTAATTTTTCATTTAAATTTTTGATTTAATTTTATATTCTAAGTTTTCATTTAAATTTTTGATTTCATTTTGTATTTTAATTTTTATTTAATTTTTTATTTAATTTTACATTTCAATTTTTTATTTAAATTCTTTTCCTTTAATTTTTATTCAACTTTTTTACTTTAATTTTTTATTTATTTTTATTTTAATTTTGTACTTCATTTTTATTTTAATTTTAATATTTTTATTCAATTTTTCTTTAATTTTTATTTGATTTTTTATTTATTTTTCATTCAATTTTTATTTAAATTCTTTTCTTTAATTTTTATTTAAATTCTTTTCTTTAATTTTTATTTATTTTCTTATTTTAATTTTTTATTTAACTTTTATTTAATTTTTTATTTTAATTTATTTTTTATTTTAATTTTTTATTTGACTTTTTAAATTTTTTAATTTTTTAATTTCACTTCTACTTAATTTTTATTTTTTTATTTAATTTTTATTTTTTTTTACTTTTTAAATTTTTAAAATTTTTTATCTAACTTCTATTTAAGTTTTTATTTATTTTTCATTTAATTTTCATTTATTTTTATTTAAATTTTTTATTTACATTTTCCCATTTAATTTTTTATTTTATTTTTAATTGAATTTTCATTTCTCTTTTTAATTTACATTTATTTAAATTTTCTTATTCAATTTTTTTTTAATTTAACTTTTCCTATTTAAATCTTCTGAATTGAAATTCAACAAGGAAAAATTGGAATCCTGTAGAAATTTCCCTCCCTTTCCTCACTTATCCAGTTAAAAAAACCCTGCTCTGCCTCAGAACTTGGATAAACTCGGAGCAAAACTTTGCAGGTTCATTAAGAACCTTTTAATTCCCCTTTCCAAACTTTTTTATGGAGCAGGAGACGGACAAGCTCCAAATCCATCCCGAGAAACAAAAGGATTCAATTCCCAGTTGGAAGCACTGAGGATTTGCCGAGGGGACGATGTGCCAAAGGGCCAGAAAAGCACCACATCCATGGGAAAAAAGAGTCAAGATGTTGGTTTCCTTCCCAAAAAAACACTCCTGGAACATCCCAGACTGCGCCCAGCAGAGGAGAATGGAGCCAAAGTCGGAGCCTCCACGACAATTCCCACTTGGAATAAGAGGGCCTTGAAGGTCCCTTCCAATCCAAACCATTCCATGACTCCACGTGGTTGAGCCAAGGAGGACACGACTGCTCTGCAATCCCTTGGGATCAAACATGGGAATGAGACCTCCAGGAGCTTTGAAACCTGGGAAAAAATGATCCTGATGATCCCAGAATCATTTAGGTTGGAAAAGGCCTCCGAGTCCTGCCCGGAAAGGGTTGTCCAGCCTTGGAACAGTGGTGGAGTCACCATTCCCAGAGGGATTTAACAGCCGTGTGGATGTGGCACTTGGAGACGTGGTTTAGTGGTGGCCTCGGGAGTTTTAACAGAATCCCAGAATCCCAAACCCATTTCGGTTGGAAAAGCCCTCCAAGATCATCCAGCTCAACCCATGATCCATCCCCACCTCGTCCCCCATCCCGGAACATCGAGTGCCACGTCCAGGAAATCCCTGGACACTTCTAGGGATGGGGATTCCAACGCTCAATAACCCATTCCATGAAAAAATTCCTCCTGGATCGGAATTAACTCCAAGCTGAGGGCGAGCCTCCATCCCATTCCAACACTCAACAACTCATTC
>NW_020910315.1:0-1040 GCF_003984885.1 Neopelma chrysocephalum | reverse complement strand
ACATTCCAGCTGGAAAAAAAAGAAAAAAAAGAATAAAATTAAAGCAACGCTGGAGCTGAGCCGAGAGGACGTGTTTGCTGGGACCTGCCAGGATGATTAGTCCTTTGCGGATAACCCCTCGGAAAAGGGTCAAGCTGGGGGCTCCGGCCGTGCCGGGGGCCAAGGAAAGGGATGAGTCCTCTTCCGAAGAGCTCCTCAGCCACGCTAAAAGCTGTTTTACACTCCTTGACCTGACGTTTTCCTCCCTCTGGGAGCGATCAGGAGCCCTCCTGCGTCAGAGCCGGGCAGAGCAGGGACTCAACACCTCGCTCTGGGTCTGGGAGAGGGTTTTCACCTCGGGAAGGTCCTTAAACCCCGTGTCCCGGACCGCGTGCAGCGTGTACCCCTCTGTGCTGCTGGGAACACCCTCCAGGTAAAGAGGGTGGTGCATCCCAAGTGCAGCACCCGTGATATGCACATTAAATCCATCCCTGTGCTCCCAATTCCTGCCCGGACCCATCCCACCACCCCTCTGGGACAAAGCCGGGGCCACCAAACCCCTCGCTGTGCTGACAGAAATCCATGGCACGTTGTTCCTGCCTCCCCACTCAGCGGCCCTGGAGCTGGATACCATCTGAACCATGGGATGAATGAAAAGCCATTAATTCCCTCCTGGGCGTTTTTATGAGGCTCTTGATGAAATGTCTGGATGCTTCAGCACTGCAGGAGTTTGATGCTGGCAGAGCTCTGCGCAGACTGAAAACCCCGTCTCCAGGGTTGAACCAGCTGCTGGTCTCTCCTCCATGTCCTGTGTCCCCTAATCCACCCCTCCCGAGCCAAAAGCACCCAAAACTTCACCAAATCATCTTCCGCCGGCAGACCCAGCGCTGCCCCAGGGCAGTGAATTAATCCATCCCCAAAGCGAATAGAGGTACCCAAATGTGGGTACTCCCTCATCCACTGGGGCTCCGGGAGAAATAAGGTTCCTTCCTCTCGGTTTTGCAGACCCTGAAAGGGGGGAGCCCTGCCAGAGGAGGGGGGTCCTGCCCCATGGCTGGTAA
>NW_020910314.1:0-325 GCF_003984885.1 Neopelma chrysocephalum | reverse complement strand
AAAGGTCAAAGGTCAACCTCAAAGGTCAAAGGTCAAAGGTCAAACCCAAAGGTCAAAGGTCAAACTGAAAGGTCAAAGGTCAAACGGGAAAGGTCAAAGGTCAATCTCAAAGGTCAAAGGTCAAAGGTCAAACCGAAAGGTCAAAGGTCGAACCCCAAAAGGTCAAAGGTCAACCCCAAAAGGTCAAAGGTCACCCCAAAAGGTCAAAGGTCAACCCCAAAGGTCAAAGGTCAACCCCAAAGGTCAAAGGTCAAACCCAAAGGTCAAAGGTCAAACCGGAAAGGTCAAAGGTCAACCCAAAAGGTCAAAGGTCAACCCCAAAGGT
>NW_020910313.1:0-358 GCF_003984885.1 Neopelma chrysocephalum | reverse complement strand
AAAGGTCAAACTCAAAGGTCAAAGGTCAACCCGAAAGGTCAAAGGTCAACCTCAAAGGTCAAAGGTCAAACCCGAAAGGTCAAAGGTCAAACCCGAAAGGTCAAAGGTCAAACCGGAAAGGTCAAAGGTCAAACCCAAAATGTCAAAGGTCAAACCGAAAGGTCAAAGGTCAACCTCAAAGGTCAAAGGTCAACCCAAAAGGTCAAAGGTCAACCTCAAAGGTCAAAGGTCAAACCGAAAGGTCAAAGGTCAAACTCAAAGGTCAAACCCGAAAGGTCAAAGGTCAACCTCAAAGGTCAAAGTTCAACCCGAAAGGTCAAAGGTCAACCTCAAAGGTCAAAGGTCAAAGGTCAAACTG
>NW_020910312.1:0-885 GCF_003984885.1 Neopelma chrysocephalum | reverse complement strand
GCTCCCGGTTATTCCTCTGGTTTTATCCCCGTGCTCCCAGTTATTCCCTCTTGTTTTATCCCCCTGCTCCCAGTTATTCCCTGCAGTTTTATCCCCCTGCTCCCGGTTATTCCCTGGCTGCCCCCACCCCCCAGGGCATTCCCACCATCCCTGAGTCGGTGCAGGGATAAAGGACTGGCTGTTTCTCTCCTTTGGGAATGTCCAGGGCCAGCTGGAGACCTTTTCCTCTGCAAACTGACCCCATCCACCCTTTCCTTCAGGAATTCCCATAGCTTGTCGTGGGGGACTCCATCCATGCCCGAATCTTTCCCATCAGTAAACCAGGGATGTTGCTTCTCCCTTCCTGGTAATTCGTGCTGTAGAGGGGCCCCTTCAGCACGTGTTGCCTCCTCCTCCGGTGCCATTCCAAAATCTGGGCCTTCTGGCCACTCCACGGTCACTTCCAGGATTCCTGGATGCCTGGGGTTTCCTCTCCCAGCTCTTTGTGGCCGTGGAGACCCTCCCTCTGAACACCCACCCCAGCAGGGACGACAGGAGCAGCTGGATTCAGTTCCAACCACCTCCTTCACGAGCCTCCAGGATCTCTTTTCCAATTGTGGATTTGGGATCCTCTCCATCCCTGACTCCAAAAGCTGCCCTGGAGTGTCCTGGTGCTCCAGGAGGGACCATTGTCCCTGTCCGGACTGGCCCCAGGGGACAGGGTGGAAAATCTCCTGCTTGGATTGCACAAAACTCGCTGAGGGTCCATTGGGAAGGAGGGGGCGGAGAACCAGCCTGGAACCTGGAATGTGCACGCTCCAAAATCCCACAAGGTCCCAAAATCCTTGTGTTTCCCTCTTGTCAGTCGGTGGGGATGTGGCTGTCATCCTGTTATCCACTGGGATC
>NW_020910311.1:0-307 GCF_003984885.1 Neopelma chrysocephalum | reverse complement strand
GAAGCACCTTGGATGGTCCCCAAGACCCCAGGGATGGTGCCCATGCCTTGGGACGTCCCCTGAGATCCCAGGGGGTCTCCCATCCCAGCCTGGGATGATCCCACAGCTGGGAGCCCCCAAGATGGTCCCCGAGCAGGGAAGCACCTTGGATGGTCACCAAGACCCCAGGGATGGTCCCTGAGACCCCCGAATGGTCCCCGATCAGGGAAGCACCTTGGATGGTCCCCAAGACTCCAGGGATGGTGCCCATGCCAAGGGATGTCCCCTGAGATCCCAGAGGGTCTCCCATCCCAGCCTGGGATGATCC
>NW_020910310.1:0-351 GCF_003984885.1 Neopelma chrysocephalum | reverse complement strand
CCCTTTGGAATGTGTTGTCCTGCCAGGAAAACTGGGTGATCCTGTGGTTTCTGACTCCTGGAATTTGATTTAGGGGAGTGAGGTCTTCGGGAGATCTTGGAAAAGCAGGGCAGACCCTCTGGAATGTGTTGTCCTGTCTGGAAAACTGGGTGATCCCGTGGCTTCAGCCTCCTGGTGTTTGGGGTGGGAGAGTGGGATCTCCAGGAGATTCCCATAAAAGCAGGGCAGACCCTTTGGAATGCGTTGTCCTGTCTGGAAAACTGTGTCATCAGGCTCCTGGAATTTGATTTAGGGGAGTGGGATGTCCAGGAGATCCCTGGAAAAGCAGGGCAGACCCTTTGGAATGTGTTG
>NW_020910309.1:0-343 GCF_003984885.1 Neopelma chrysocephalum | reverse complement strand
TCGGCCGGTCCCGCTGCGGGGGCTGCGCTGGCCCCGGAGCGCCGGGCGGGCGCCAGGGCCGGGGGGTGGGCTGGGCTGGGCTGGGCTGATCTCGCACCGGGGGCGGCTCTGCCGGGGCTCTGCAGTGTCGGGGCGGTCGGGCCGGGCTGGGTTTGGCGGGGCTGTCCCGCTCCGGGGGCAGCCGTGCTGGGCTTGGCTCCGGTGGGACCGGCACTGCCGCGCTCGGGGCTGTCCTGCTCCGGGGGCGGCTGGGTGGGGTTTGGCTCTGGTGGGACCGGCACTACCAGTATCGGGGCTGTCCTGCTCTGGGGGTGGCTGTGTATTGGGTTTGGCTCCTGTGGGA
>NW_020910308.1:0-354 GCF_003984885.1 Neopelma chrysocephalum | reverse complement strand
TCGGCCGGTCCCGCTGCGGGGGCTGCGCTGGCCCCGGAGCGCCGGGCTGGCGCCAGGGCCGGGGGGTGGGCTGGGCTGGGCTGGGCTGATCTCGCACCGGGGGCGGCTCTGCCGGGGCTCTGCAGTGTCGGGGCGGTCGGGCCGGGCTGGGTTTGGCGGGGCTGTCCCGCTCCGGGGGCAGCCGTGCTGGGCTTGGCTCCGGTGGGACCGGCACTGCCACGCTCGGGGCTGTCCTGCTCCGGGGGCGGCTGGGTGGGGTTTGGCTCTGGTGGGACCGGCACTACCAGTACCGGGGCTGTCCTGCTCCGGGGGTGGCTGTGTATTGGGTTTGGCTCCTGTGGGATCAGAGGTGTC
>NW_020910307.1:0-409 GCF_003984885.1 Neopelma chrysocephalum | reverse complement strand
AGCACTGGATCCATCCTTTACCACTGCAGGGTGGGAGTGTCACTCACGGGGCAGTTTGTGGTCACATCCAACCCTGGGGGCCCTGACAGGTTTTGGGTTCCTTCCTGCTGGCACAGGGACAATCCGATGGCCCTGGGATATGGCCTTGGAAGCAAACAGGCTGAGAGTCAGCAGAGCAGGGCAGGAGTGGGACATCTGTGCTTCCCCACCAGAGGGGTTTGTCATGCTTTGGGCTTTGAACACAGTCCCAGAGCCACTAGAGGTGTCACCATCCCTCTGGAGATGCCTCATCATCCTCCCTGATGCTGAATTTAGCACTTATTTGCAGCACTGGATCCATCCTTTACGTCCTGATGTGATGGAGATCCACGACGCAGCTTCCCTGGGAAAAAACACTCCCAGGATTTCA
>NW_020910306.1:0-540 GCF_003984885.1 Neopelma chrysocephalum | reverse complement strand
CATCTGTGCTCCCACCAGAGGGGTGTGTCGTGCTTTGGGCTTTGAACACGGTCCCAGAGCCACTAGAGGTGTCACCATCCCTCTGGAGATGCCTCATCATCCTCCCTGATGCTGAATTTAGCACTTATTTGCAGCACTGGATCCATCCTTTACCACTGCAGGGTGTTTGAGTGTCACTCACGGGGCAGTTTGTGGTCACACCCAACCCTGGGGACCCTGACAGGTTGTGGGCTCCCTCCTGCTGGCACAGGGACAATCCGATGGCCCTGGGATATGGCCTTGGAAGCAAATGGTCTGAGACTCAGCTGAGAGGGCAGGAGTGGGACATCTGTGCTCCCACCAGAGGGGTTTGTCATGCTTTGGGCTTTGCACACGTGTTAAGAGCCACTAGAGGTGTCACCATCCCTCTGGAGATGCCTCATCATCCTCCCTGACACCGAATTTAGCACTTATTTGCAGAACTGGATCCATCCTTTACGTCCTGATGTGATGCAGATCCACGACGCAGCTTCCCTGGGAAAAAACACTCCCAGGATTTCA
>NW_020910305.1:0-3148 GCF_003984885.1 Neopelma chrysocephalum | reverse complement strand
TGACTCTGCCTTTAATCTTTGAGATGCCTCTGTTGTAATTTCCTGAGTATTTTCTGTTTCAGACCCCTGAGATATTTCCATCTTGTTCTTGATGTGTGGTTGTGCTTCAGTCTGACTTGATGTTTCCTCAGTTTTCTGAATGTTCGGTGTGTTTTCATCAAGTGTGACCCCACAAGTGTCTGTTTTTCCTTCAGCTGAGTGCTTTCTGTATCTAGTACTTCTTAAAGACTTAAATCTTTTCTCTGTTACCTGTACTTCAAGTTTTGTTCCCTTTTCAGGTTCTTCTGCTGTGACAGCCTCAGAATCCTTGTCAAAAGTCTGTTCATCTCTTGGTAGGGCCTTTGCTGGTGGGTCTTTACGAAGCCTCCTTGTTGTTCCATGAAGTTCTGCTGAAGGATCTTGTTTCACTTGCTCATTTCTAGCTCTTCGTCCTCTTTTAGGTGGAATCGGTGGTTCTGTGTTTTCTGCTCCTCTGGTCCTCTTCCTGGGTGACAGAAGCACTTCTTCACTGTCTTCTATACCACTGTCATTAGATTTGCTATCAGGTTTATTTACACCTGTTTGCAGCTGACAATTTTCCTTCTGAATGTTACCAGATCCTGTCTTTTTGGCTGGATCATCTCCAGTTTCTAACACGTCATCGACGCCACACTCTTGCAAAGGCTGTTTCATATTTGCAGGCTCTTCTGGTAGCACTGAAGAACCTTCAACACAAGACTCAAGAGTCTCACTTGGATGTTTCAAGTCCTTCAGTTCTTTCCTTTTACCTCTTCCTGGTCTTTTAGTAGCTCCATGTGGTTCCTGATCAGGGTGCTTTGAAACAACTTCTTGTAGGCAACGCTTAGTTCTCCTTCCTCTTCCTTTGTTTTCGGGTGTGATTGCTCCCATCTCCTCTTGGGTGCTGAAGGTATTCAGACTTTGCAATTCTTTTAAATTCACATCCTTTTCATTCTGTTTTGCTGCAGCAGGATGGACAGCCTTCCTTGGCCTGCCCCTTCTTGGTCTGTGGGGAGACTGCTCTGCACTAGTTGATTCCTTTTGTGGAGAATCATCACCTTGGGGAATATTTCCTTTATTTTCTAGAACAGGGCAAAGAGAACAAAGAAAAGTTAGACATTACTATGCCTGATCAAAGTATCTGTGAGTTTCCATTTTCCTAACAGTCACCTTTCTCAAACAAATCACACAGTATCTTAATTTAAAAATAAATAAATATTTTAACCAATTCCTACATGAAAAGATCAGGCTTCTGATCAAAGTTCTTTGGTTTATTTGGTAGGCATCATTCATTACTTTCAACTATGCTCTTGAAAGTCTTTGCAAAGATAATCTGAAGTGGAAACCTTAACATCAGGTTTTTCACACTAATATGTTCACCTGTCTCCAAGGGAAAAAGGGATCTTAGCTCAGGAATTAGCAGAGCTCTTTGAGAGCTTTAAACAAGATTTGAACTTCATGGTAACATGTATTACTTTTTGTGTTCATTATTCCTCTAAACAAAGTGTACTCACCATGTTTATGACTGGAATTAGAACAAGGAGGTGCAGAACCTTGCTGAGAATCCATTACTGATCTGACCTAAGGGAATAAACAACGATCAATAAATGCCTGCCTGACAGGACAGGAAATTATGGAGCCAACCAATACAAAATGTATAGTAATTACTTGTAAAAATTCTTGGCAAATCCTTTCCACTAAAAATGAAATCAACTGGTTTTATAACTCCTTCCATATATCTGACAAAAGCACACAAATGTAGCAAACAATTCTTGCCATCTAAAGTGGTGTAGCAGTTTTTAAAGTGAAAAACAAACACTGCAGAGTTAAAAAGTAACGTTAACTCTATTGGTTGACAAGTGTCTAAATGAGTGCTCAAAGGGAATTGGGGTACTGAAGAAAAACCTGAGTGTTTTGCAGCGTTTTATTGTAGTTCTAAGCACTAAGCCCAGTGACACTCAACATTTTATCTACAGAACATGAAAATTAGCACCAATAAAATTCACAAATGACACAAGTGATGAAGCTGTGAATTGTAAGGTCAGAATGGTCACTCAGAGCAACCTCAGGAGCTACTTACACAGGGTCCCTCCAAAGAAAATACATATTAACACAGGCAAAGGCAGCTGTCTATAAAATACTCCAAGATACATGAAGTCATACTAGGAGGTCTAAGAATTCATTTCAACCACAGGCTTTGAAGTCTCAACACATCCCTTTCAAAAGGTAAGGAAAGAATTTTACCTCCATTTCCTCCGGTGTATCAAACATTTCTGTCATTCCAACATAGTCCACTTCACCATCAGAAGGTTTCTGCCTGGGCTCTGCCATGAGCCTTTGCAGCCCCATAAAATCCTCAACTGGTTGATTCTTCTGTCTGGGAGACCTCACCAATCTGCTGATACCAAACATGTTTTCTATGGGTTGAACCTTTTCCTTTGCTGTCCTGAAAATGAGGCTGATCCCAACCATGTCTTCAACTGGTGGGTATTTCTGTTTTGGGGTTTTCTGGACTGAAGTAACACCTGCCATGCCTTTTACTGCTCCCCTCCTTTGTGCTGGAGTCTTCAGCAACCTCTTAAGGGCAATGTCATCTGTAATGGCTGCTGGCTCTTGCTGTGGGGTCCTCATGAGCTGCCTAATGCCAGACAGGTCCTCCACCGGTTCTGGCTTCCGCCGCGGGGTCCTCAGCAGCTGCTTGATGCCTGACATGACCTCAACTGGCTCCAACTTCTGCTTTGGAGTCCTTCTTTTCCTTCCTGATTTCACCAGAGATGCTTGTTTTTCTGGAATGATTGATAAACTATCCACATTAATATTATCTTGCACAGCTTTTCTTTTTTCAGGAGTTTTTGTGGATATTTCATCAAACACAGAGCTTAGAGATGACTTCTCTCTCAGCAAGTGACAAATGCCTGGACTCTCTTGTTTCTGTTCTGAAGCATCTGAACTATTTAAGGGTGACACCATCACCTCTCCTGAAATAACTAGTAGATTTATGTAATAAACAATAGTTCAACAGTTAAATTTCATACCAATGGAATGAATAAGAAAATCAGGCACACAGAAATTAACTGGAACTACAAAATTTTCTTTTGATACAAGATTAATATTAATGGGTTTATGGATGCTTTTATGGGTTATGGATGCT
>NW_020910304.1:0-555 GCF_003984885.1 Neopelma chrysocephalum | reverse complement strand
CTGGGATTCCAGGGCTCATTCCCTGCCTGGAGACACCTTTTCCCAAGCTTTTCCCAACCCTTCTCCTGGGATTCCTTGGGATGCAGCATTCCCTCCTTTTCCCTGGAATTCCAGGGCTCATTCCCTACCTGGAGACACCTTTTCCCACATTCCTTGGGATGCAGCATTCCCTCCCTTTTCCCTGGCATTCCAGGGCTCATTCCCTGCCTGAACCCACCTTTTCCCAAGCTTTTCCCAACCCTTCTCCCAGGGATTCCTTGGGATGCAGCAGCTCCCTGTCTTATCCCTTTTCCCTGGAATTCCAGGACTCATTCCCTGCCTGGACCCACCTTTTCCCAAGTTCCCACATTCCTTGGGATGCAGCATTCCCTGCTTTCCCCTGTGATTCCAGGGCTCATTCCCTGCCTGGATCCACCTTTTCCTGAGCTTTTCCCAGCCCTGCTCCCGGGATTCCTTGGGATGCAACATCTCCCTCCCTTTTTCCCAGAATTCCAGGGCTCATTCCCTACCTGGAGACACCTTTTCCCAAGTTCCCACATTCCTTGGGATGCAGCA
>NW_020910303.1:0-509 GCF_003984885.1 Neopelma chrysocephalum | reverse complement strand
AGCCCTGCCCTGGGAAGTTCATTCCAAGGTTTAACCACCTTTTCCATACTGGAATTGTTCCCAATATCCCACCTGAGCCTCCCCTGGTGGGATTTTCCCGCTTCCCGGCCCCATTCCCGGCCTCATTCCCAGGAAATTCCCGCCTTACCTGGGGCAGGGTGGATGGAAAAGCCACCTCGTGGAGCCGGAATTCCGGGACGCACTGGAAGGTGACGCTCAGGACGATTCCCAGACATCCCAAGTGCAGCCGGGCCGCCTGGAAAACCTCGGGATTGGCCGCTTCCGAACATTCCAGGATCTCCCCCGAGGCCAACAGGAGGGTGAGGGCCACCACCTGCACACGGGGCAGGGAATTCCTTGGGATGCAGCAGCTCCCGCCTGGAATTCCAGGGCTTGTTCCCTGCCTGGAGACACCTTTTCCCAAGTGTTTCCCAGCCCTGCTCCTGGGATTCCTTGGAATGTAGCATTCCCTGCTTTTCCCTGGGATTCCAGGGCTCATTCCCTGCCTG
>NW_020910302.1:0-2267 GCF_003984885.1 Neopelma chrysocephalum | reverse complement strand
GACTTTGTAGTGGAAGGGTACTACTTCCAGTTAGATAAAAAAATGTAAATATCTGCACAGTTTATTTCCTGATTTCCTGTTGCTGTTGCGTGGTCGTTTTATGATTGTGAGATGTGTAGTTGCATTTCAAAATCTCAGAATATGCTGAGTTGGCTGGACCCACAGGGATTATTGAGTCCAGCTCTCAGCCCCCCAGTGGATCATCCCCAAGAGTCACACCATGTGCCTGAGGTTATCGTCGAATCACTCCTTGAACTCTGTGAGCATTGGTGCTGCTGCTGCCCTGGGGAGCCTGTTCCAGTACCTAACGAACCTCTGTGTGAAGAACCTTTTTCTAATATGCAACCTAAAGCCCCCCAACACCATTTCAGGCCGTTACCTTGGGTCCCGTCACTGGTCAGCATGGAGAAGAGATCAGCGCCTGTCCATCTTCTTTCCCTCACAAGGAAGTGGTAGAGTGCAGTGAGGTCTCCCCTCAGTCTCCTCTTCTCCAGGCTGAACAGACCAAGTGCCCTCAGCTGCTCCTCACACGGCTTCCCCTCAAGGCCCTTCCCCATTTTTGTTGCCCTTCTTTGGATGCTCTCTAATAGCTTGGTGTCTTTCTTTTGCCACGGTGCCCAAAACTGCACACAGTATTCAAGGTGAGGCTGCCCCAGTGCAGAGCAGAGAAGGACAATCACTTCCCTCAACCAACTGATGATGCCATGCCTGATGCCTTCCAGGACACAGTTGGCCCTCCTGGCTGCCAGGGTACTGCTGACTCATATTCAACTTTCCGTTGACCACGATGCCCATGTCCCTTTCCTTGCACTGCTTTCCTTCCCTAGTCTGTCCAGACATCCAGGGTTTCCAATCCCAGGTGCAAAATCCATCACTTTCCCTTGTTGAACTTCATATGGTTGGTGATTGCCCAGCCTTCTGATCTTGTGAGGTCTCCCTGCAGGGCCTCCCTGCCTTCAAGGGAGTCAGCAGCTCCTCCCAGTTTTGGGTCACCTGCAAACTTGCTCAGTGTCCCTTCTGGTCCCCTATCCAAGTCACTTATGAGGATGTTGAAGGGCACAGGGCCTAAGATGGAGCCCTGTGGAACCCCACTAGTGACAGATTGTCAGTCTGATGTCACCCTAGTCACTGTCACCCTCTGTGCCCTACCCATGAACCAACTGCTCACCCACCACATGATGTGTTTATCCAGCTGTGGGCTCGACGTTTTGTCCAGAAGGATCCTGAGAAAGACAGTATCAGAGGCTTTACTGAAATCTAAAAGGATTACATCAACTGGCTTCCCTTGATCAACCAGGTGGATTATGTTGTCATAGAAGGAAATCAGGTTTCATAAGCAGGACTTTCCTCTCCTGAAGCTGTGCTGGCTGTGACCAGTGACAGCATTGTCTTTAAGGTGGTTTTCAATTTTTCCAAAAATAATCCTTTCCATAACTTTACCAGGCATTGAAGTGAGGGTGACAGGCCTGTGGTTTCCAGGGTCCTCCTTCTTGTCCTTCTTGAAAATTGGGACAATGTTCACCAGCTCCCAGTCAGCTGGGACCTCTCCAGATTCCCAAGACCGCTCAAAACTCACCAGGAGAGGTTTTGTGATGACATCAGCAGCTCTTTGAGGATTCTGGGATGAATCTAATCAGGCCTTATAGTAGGGATCCAGCTTTACAGGGTTGACTTAGAGTTGATCATTCTCACAGTTGATCATGCTCAAGGCATTGAGACCCTCTTGGTTGATCATTCATGTTGAAAACAGAGGCAAAGGAAGCGTTAAACACCTTTCCCTTGTCTCTGTCCCTGTTTGTGAGGTGACCATCCTCATCCTGTACTGGGCGGATGATATTTCTGTATTACCAGTTGCCATTAGTATATTTGAAAAAACCCTTTTTATTGTACCCCACAGCAGCTTCAACTGCAGCTGAGCTTTCGCTGGATGAATTTTCTCCCTACAGCGGCAAGCAGCATCTCTGAATTCTTCCCGTATCACTTGACTGTGCTTCCACTGGGCATGCACCTTCCTTTTTTGCCTTATTTCCATGAGAAGATTCTAACTTGCTTTTCCTGGCTTGTGCCTTGCAGAGGCTGTCTTGCACAGGTTGTTCCTACACAGATAGGAACAGGAGCTTTCTAAAGTTTCTCACATAAGCAATTGGTTGCACAATTTGATGCCCTGATAAGCCCAGTCCAATCCTTGCATTAGAGCTTTGAAATTCAAAGCAGTTCCAACATTGCACATGAAGTGTGTAGACATTGAACCAGTGATATTTTTGTGT
>NW_020910301.1:0-2254 GCF_003984885.1 Neopelma chrysocephalum | reverse complement strand
GACTTTGTAGTGGAAGGGTACTACTTCCAGTTAGATAAAAAAATGTAGTCAATATCTGCACAGTTTATTTCCTGATTCCTTTTGCTGTTGCGTGGTCGTTTTATGATTGTGAGATGTGTAGTTGCATTTCAAAATCTCAGAATATGCTGAGTTGGCTGGACCCACAGGGATTATTGAGTCCAGCTCTCAGCCCCCCAATGGATCATCCCCAAGAGTCACACCATGTGCCTGAGGTTATCGTCGAATCACTCCTTGAACTCTGTGAGCATTGGTGCTGCTGCTGCCCTGGGGAGCATGTTCCAGTACCTAACGAACCTCTGTGTGAAGAACCTTTTTCTAATATGCAACCTAAAGCCCCCCAACACCATTTCAGGCCGTTACCTTGGGTCCCGTCACTGGTCAGCATGGAGAAGAGATCAGCGCCTGTCCATCTTCTTTCCCTCACAAGGAAGTGGTAGAGTGCAGTGAGGTCTCCCTTCAGTCTCCTCTTCTCCAGGCTGAACAGACCAAGTGCCCTCAGCTGCTCCTCACACGGCTTCCCCTCAAGGCCCTTCCCCATTTTTGTTGCCCTCCTTTGGATGCTCTCTAATAGCTTGGTATCTTTCTTTTGCCACGGTGCCCAAAACTGCACACAGTATTCAAGGTGAGGCTGCCCCAGTGCAGAGCAGAGAAGGACAATCACTTCCCTCAACCAACTGATGATGCCATGCCTGATGCCTTCCAGGACACAGTTGGCCCTCCTGGCTGCCAGGGTACTGCTGACTCATATTCAACTTTCCGTTGACCACGATGCCCACGTCCCTTTCCTTGCACTGCTTTCCTTCCCTAGTCTGTCCAGACATCCAGGGTTTCCAATCCCAGGTGTAAAATCCATCACTTTCCCTTGTTGAACTTCATATGGTTGGTGATTGCCCAGCCTTCTGATCTTGTGAGGTCTCCCTGCAGGGCCTCCCTGCCTTCAAGGGAGTCAGCAGCTCCTCCCAGTTTTGGGTCACCTGCAAACTTGCTCAGTGTCCCTTCTGGTCCCCTATCCAAGTCACTTATGAGGATGTTGAAGGGCACAGGGCCTAAGATGGAGCCCTGTGGAACCCCACTAGTGACAGGTTGTCAGTCTGATGTCACCCTAGTCACTGTCACCCTCTGTGCCCTACCCATGAACCACATGATGTGTTTATCCAGCTGTGGGCTCGACGTTTTGTCCAGAAGGATCCTGAGAAAGACAGTATCAGAGGCTTTACTGAAATCTAAAAGGATTACATCAACTGGCTTCCCTTGATCAACCAGGTGGATTATGTTGTCATAGAAGGAAATCAGGTTTCATAAGCAGGACTTTCCTCTCCTGAAGCTGTGCTGGCTGTGACCGTGACAGCATTGTCTTTAAGGTGGTTTTCAATTTTTCCAAAAATAATCCTTTCCATAACTTTACCAGGCATTGAAGTGAGGGTGACAGGCCTGTGGTTTCCAGGATCCTCCTTCTTGTCCTTCTTGAAAATTGGGACAACGTTCACCAGCTCCCAGTCAGCTGGGACCTCTCCAGATTCCCAAGACCACTCAAAACTCACCAGGAGAGGTTTTGTGATGACATCAGCAGCTCTTTGAGGATTCTGGGATGAATCTAATCAGGCCTTATAGTAGGGATCCAGCTTTACAGGGTTGACTTAGAGTTGATCATTCTCACAGTTGATCATGCTCAAGGCATTGAGACCCTCTTGGTTGATCATTCATGTTGAAAACAGAGGCAAAGGAAGCGTTAAACACCTTTCCCTTGTCTCTCCCTGTCTGGGAGGTGACCATCCTCATCCTGTACTGGGCGGATGATATTTCTGTATTACCAGTTGCCATTAGTATATTTGAAAAAACCCTTTTTATTGTACCCCACAGCAGCTTCAACTGCAGCTGAGCTTTCGCTGCATGAATTTTCTCCCTACAGCGGCAAGCAGCATCTCTGAATTCTTCCCGTATCACTTGACTGTGCTTCCACTGGGCATGCACCTTCCTTTTTTGCCTTATTTCCATGAGAAGATTCTAACTTGCTTTTCCTGGCTTGTGCCTTGCAGAGGCTGTCTTGCACAGGTTGTTCCTACACAGATAGGAACAGAAGCTTTCTAAAGTTTCTCACATAAGCAATTGGTTGCACAATTTGATGCCCTGATAAGCCCAGTCCAATCCTTGCATTAGAGCTTTGAAATTCAAAGCAGTTCCAACACTGCACATGAAGTGTGTAGACATTGAACCAGTGATATTTTTGTGTTTC
>NW_020910300.1:0-470 GCF_003984885.1 Neopelma chrysocephalum | reverse complement strand
CCATTAGTTTTACAGTGTTTCCAAACTGGTTTTAGCACCTTTGAGCTCTTCAAGACAAAAGCGAGGTGCTGTTGTTGTTCCACTTTCTAGTGGAAGGGTACTACTTCCAGTTAGATAAAAAATGTAGTCAATATCTGCACAGTTTATTTCCTGATTTCCTGTTGCTGTTGCGTGGTCGTTTTATGATTGTGAGGTTTGCAGTCATGTTTCAAAACACAATGTTGTTTTCCTTCGGAAGTACAGAAGCAGCTCTGCTTTTTGCTTTCTTGTGCCTTACAGAGGCTGTGTTGCACAGGTTGTTCCTACACAGGTAGGAACAGGAGCTTTCTAAAGTTTCTCACATAAGTAATTGGTTGCACAGTTTGGTTCCCCAATGATCCCAGTCTAATACTTGCATTAGAGCTTTGAACTTCAAAGCAGTTCCAGCATTGCACATGAAGTGTGTAGACATTGAACCAGTGATATTTTTG
>NW_020910299.1:0-505 GCF_003984885.1 Neopelma chrysocephalum | reverse complement strand
TGGAGTTGACCTGTTCCATGAGTTTTCATTTGCGTCCATTAGTTTTAGAGTGTTTCTAAACTGGTTTTAGCACCTTTGAGCTCTTCAAGACAAAAGTGAGGTGCTGTTGTTGTGAGACTTTCTAGTGGAAGGGTACTACTTCCAGTTAGATAAAAAATGTAGTCAATATCTGCACAGTTTATTTCCTGATTTCCTGTTGCTGTTGCATGGTCGTTTTATGATTGTGAGGTTTGCAGTCATGTTTCAAAACACAATGTTGTTTTCCTTCGGAAGTACAGAAGCAGCTCTGCTTTTTGCTGTCTTGTGCCTTACAGAGGCTGTCTTGCACAGGTTGTTCCTACACAGGTAGGAACAGGAGCTTTCTAAAGTTTCTCACATAAGTAATTGGTTGCACAGTTTGGTTCCCCAATGATCCCAGTCTAATACTTGCATTAGAGCTTTGAACTTCAAAGCAGTTGCAGCATTGCACATGAAGTGTGTAGACATTGAACCAGTGATATTTTTG
>NW_020910298.1:0-402 GCF_003984885.1 Neopelma chrysocephalum | reverse complement strand
ATGGCCTGACCCCAGGAAATCACCTGGATGCTCCACCCCCTCCTCACGTGCCCACACAACCCACTTATAATTCAGGTCTAATTAATTACCACCTAGTCACCACCTAATTACCATCTCTTTAGCATCTCATTTCCACCTCATTAGCATCTCATGACCACCTAATTAGCATCTCATTAGCATGTCACCAGCACTTTTTAATCTCCAGGACTCACCTGAACCTACCACACTCCCTTCCCACACATCCCACATATAATTAATTTCCACCTAATTAATTACCATCTAACCCTAACCCTAATTCCCACCTAACTACCCCCTGATTACCACCTAATTACCACCTAATTACCATCTCATTAGCATGGCCTGACCCCAGGAAATCACCTGGATGCTCCACCCCCTCCTCAC
>NW_020910297.1:0-411 GCF_003984885.1 Neopelma chrysocephalum | reverse complement strand
TGAGCCCTTTCCCAGCCTGGTTTTCCCAGCCTGGTTTTCCCTGTCTGCTTTTCCCTGTCTGCTTTTCCCTGCTCCTGAGCCCTTTCCCAGCCTGGTTTTCCTATCCCAGAGCCCTTTCCCAGCTCTGCTTTTTCCCTGCTCCAGAGCCCTTTCCCAGCTCTGCATTTCCCTGCTCCTGAGCACTTTCGCAGCCTGGCCCTGCCTGGTGTTCCCTGTCTGCTTTTCCCTGCTCCAGAGCCCTTTCCCAGCTCTGGTTTTCCCAGCCTGGTTTTCCCTGTCTGGTTTTCCCTGTCCCTGAGCCCTTTCCCAGCCCTAGTTTTCCCTGTCTGGTTTTCCTTGTCCCAGAACCCTTTCCCAGCTCTGCTTTTTCCCTGCTCCTGAGCCCTTTCCCAGCTCTACTTTTCCCTGTTC
>NW_020910296.1:0-443 GCF_003984885.1 Neopelma chrysocephalum | reverse complement strand
AGGGATCAGAGGGACAATGATCCCAAAGCCATGGAGTTCCTTGGAGCCGGGAAAACAAGGAATGGTCCTGGAACACTTGGGAAGGTGACACTGGTTTGTCACCTCCAGGGGAGAAATGCTGGATCCTGGGTTTCCCTGGATTGGATCCCGGTTTTCCTTGGCCACATCCCTGCCCTGGGATGCTCCAGGGCCAGAGGGACAATGATCCCAAAGCCATGGAGTTCCCTGGAGCCGGGAAAACAGACAGGGAATGGTCCTGGAACACTTGGGAAGGTGACACTGGTTGGTCACCTCAAGGGGAGGTGACCATTCTCAAGGGGAGAAATGCTGGATCCCGGGTTTCCTTGGATTGGATCCCGGTTTTCCTTGGCCACATCCCCGCCCTGGGATACTCCAGGGATCAGAGGGACAATGATCCCAAAGCCATGGAGTTCCTTGGAGCT
>NW_020910295.1:0-404 GCF_003984885.1 Neopelma chrysocephalum | reverse complement strand
GAATGATCCTGGAACACTTGGGAAGGTGACACTGGTTTGTCACCTCGGCCAGAGAAGAAGTGCTGGATCCCAGATTTCCTTGGATTGGATCCCGGTTTTCCTTGGCCACGGTGCTCCAGGGGTCAGAGGGACAATGATCCCAAATCCATGGAGTTTCTGGAGCCGGGAAAACAGGCAGGGAATGATCCTGGAACACTGGTTTGTCACCTCGAGCAGAGAGGAGGAAAAGTGCTGGATCCCGGCTTTCCTTGGATTTGATCCCAATTTTTCTTGGCTGCATCCCCCTCTCCCGGAGCAGGGAGGTCTGGCTGGATCCCAGCAGGACACACCTCAGGCCTTGGATCCATCCCAGACCCGGCTTTGGCAGGAGCAGCTCCAAGAAATCTCCGGAGCCTCCGGCCCTT
>NW_020910294.1:0-405 GCF_003984885.1 Neopelma chrysocephalum | reverse complement strand
GGAATGATCCTGGAACACTTGGGAAGGTGACACTGGTTTGTCACCTCAGCCAGAGAAGAAGTGCTGGATCCCAGATTTCCTTGGATTGGATCCCGGTTTTCCTTGGCCACGGTGCTCCAGGGGTCAGAGGGACAATGATCCCAAATCCATGGAGTTCCTGGAGCCGGGAAAACAGGCAGGGAATGATCCTGGAACACTGGTTTGTCACCTCGAGCAGAGAGGAGGAAAAGTGCTGGATCCCGGCTTTCCTTGGGTTTGATCCCAATTTTTCTTGGCTGCATCCCCCTCTCCCGGAGCAGGGAGGTCTGGCTGGATCCCAGCAGGACACACCCCGGCCCTTGGATCCATCCCAGGCCCAGCTTTGGCAGGAGCAGCTCCAAGAAATCTCCGGAGCCTCCGGCCCTT
>NW_020910293.1:0-318 GCF_003984885.1 Neopelma chrysocephalum | reverse complement strand
CGTTGTTTGCGGGTAGACTTCTTGGGCGCCCCGGGGTTTCCCGGGATCCAAAATCGGATATGGTCGAGCATTCCTCCCAGACCGGAGGTGCAGGGCCGGAAGACCCGTCTGGGCCCTTAGAGCCGAGCAAGGTGCACAAAGGGCAGGCGAGAGCCAGAGGGTCAGACCCCTCCTTCTGGGCAAAAAGGGCCGTCGTTTGCAGGCCGGTGCGCCACTCGTCCGGAAAGTATAATTGCATACGGTCGAAAATTCCTCCCAGACAGGAGTCGCTGGGCCGGGAGCCCCATCTGCGCGTGTAGAGCCCAGCAAGGCGCAAAA
>NW_020910292.1:0-567 GCF_003984885.1 Neopelma chrysocephalum | reverse complement strand
GCCGAGCGAGGCGCACAAAGGGCAGGCGAGAGCCGGAGGGTCAGGCCACTCCTTCGGGGCAAAAAGGGCCGTCAGTCGCGGGCCGTTGTGCCAGCTGTCTGGGGGCTATAATTGCATATGGTCGAGGATTCCTCCCAGACTGGAGGCGCTGGGGCCGGAAGCCCTGTCTGTGCGCGTAGAGCCGAGCGAGGTGCACAAAGGGCAGGGGATAACCAACGGGTCAGGCCCGTCCTTCTGGGCAAAAAGGGCCGTTGTTTGCGGGTAGACTTCTTGGGCGCCCCGGGGTTTCCCGGGATCCAAAATCGGATATGGTCGAGCATTCCTCCCAGACCGGAGGTGCAGGGCCGGAAGACCCGTCTGGGCCCTTAGAGCCGAGCAAGGTGCACAAGGGGAGGCGAGAACCGGCGGGTCAGACCCCTCCTTCTGGGCAAAAAGGGCCGTCGTTTGCAGGCCGGTGCGCCACTCGTCGGGAAAGTATAATTGCATACGGTCGAAAATTCCTCCCAGACAGGAGTCGCCGGGGCCGGGAGCCCCATCTGCGCGTGTAGAGCCCAGCAAGGCGCAAAA
>NW_020910291.1:0-982 GCF_003984885.1 Neopelma chrysocephalum | reverse complement strand
CGGAGGGTCAGGCTCCTTCTTCTGGGCAAAAAAGGCCGTCGTTGGCGAGCAGATGCCTTGGGCGGACCGGTGCTGGCCGAGGTCCAAAATCGGATACGGTCGAGGATTCCTATCAGACCGGAGGCGAGGGGGCTGGGAGTCCCATCTGCGCGCGTAGAACCGAGCGAGGCTCACAAAGCGCAGGCCAGAACCAGAGGGTCAGGTCCCTCCTTCAGGGCAAAAAGGGCAGTCATTCGCGGGCAGGCGTCCTGGCCTCCCTGAACTGCCTGAGGTCCAAAATCGGATACGGCCGAGGATTCCTCCCAGACCTGAGGCGCCAGGACCGGGAGACCCGGCTGCGCACGCAGAACCGAGCGAGGCGCACAAAGGGCAGGCGAGAGCCGGAGGGTCAGGCCCCTCCTTCTGGGCAAAAAGGGCCGTTGTTTGCGAGTAGGTGTGCTGGCCTCCCTGTGCTGTCCGAGGGCCAAAATCGGATACGGTCGAGGATTCCTCCCAGACAGGAGGCGCCGGGGTCGGGAACCCCGTCTGCGCGCGTAGAGCCGAGCGAGGCGCACAAAGAGCAGGCGAGAGCCGGAGGGTCAGGCTCCTCCTTCTGGGCAAAAACGGCAGTCATTCACGGGCCGGTGCGCCGGCCGGGGTTCAAAATTGGATACGCTCGACCATTCTTCCCAGACAGGAAGCGCCAGGGCCGGGAGCCCTTTCTGCGCGCGTAGAACCGAACGAGGCACACAAAGGACAGGCGAGAGCCGGAGGGTCAGGCCCCTCCTTCTGAGCAAAAAGGGCCATCGTTCGTGGGCAGGCGTCCTGGCGTCCCAGGACCGGTCGAGGGCAAAAATCTGATTCAGTTGAGCATTCCTACCAGACCGTAGGCGTTGGGCCCGGGAACCCCATCTGTGCGCGTAGAGCCGAGCGAGGTGCACAAAGGGCAGGCGAGAGCTGGAGGGTCAGGCCCCTCCTTCTGGGCAAAAAGGGCCTTCGTACG
>NW_020910290.1:0-346 GCF_003984885.1 Neopelma chrysocephalum | reverse complement strand
TCCGGGGGCACCATTCCCGAGTCACTGGGAATGGGTTTGTTGGGGTTTTATTGGATTTGAGTGATCCCATTTGGGATTTTGGGTGTTGTGGAGAACGTGACACTCTCTGGGAGGCCCCTCATGCTCCTGGGTGAGTCCCGGAATTCCCAGATTCCCTGGGATCCAGGGGCACCATTCCCGAGTCGGTGGGAACGAGTTTTACTGGGAATTCTTGGAGTTTGGTTGTTCCGGGTGGGATTTTGGGTGTTGAGGAGCACCTGGAGAAGGTGTCGCTCTCCGGCAGGCCCCTCATGCTCCTTGGTGAGTCCCGGAATTCCCGGATTCCCTGGGATCCGGGGGCACCATT
>NW_020910289.1:0-942 GCF_003984885.1 Neopelma chrysocephalum | reverse complement strand
TCCGCCAGGATCTGGAAGATCCAAAAAAAAAGAAAAAAAAAAAAAAAGAAAGGGGGTTTAAAAGTCCTCAGGGAGAGGGTGGAGGGTCAAAACAAGGGGATGAATCCATGGCTGAGCTGCTGCCGGAGGCGTGGATGTGGCACAAGTCCTTCCCGGGAATGGCTTTCTTCCGGCATCGCTGCCCGGCCCTGGTGAGCGCCCGGCACGTGGAGCATGGGGACAGTGGGGACCTGCAGGGGACACGCCTGTCAGCCCCCCCAGGAGGCCACAGCCCACGCTGAGGTGACACCAGGCCCTGGGGAAGGGACGGCCCGGGTGGTGGGAGCTCACGTGGTGGCCCTCGGGATGCAGGGTTTGGGCTCCCGGCGCTTCCCGGCGTCCGTGACCGGCTCCGGCGTCGCCTGGTTGGGGAAGAAGGGGTTTAGGAGGCCCTTCCAACCCATCCCGTGATTCTGTGGCCAAAATCCACTCCCAAATCCCCAAATCCATCCCATGATTCTGACCAAAATCCATTCCCAAATCCCCAAATCCATCCCATGATTCCGTGACCAAAATCCATTCCCAAATCCATTCCCCAATCCCATCCCATGATTCCATGACCAAAATCCAGTCCCAAATCCAGTCCCAAATCCCCAATCCCATCCCATGATTCTATGACCAAAATCCATTCCCAAATCCATTCCCAAATCCCCAATCCCATCCCATGATTCCATGACCAAAATCCATTCCCAATCTCATCCCATGATTCTGTGACCAAATCCATTCCCAAATCTATTTCCATATCCCCAAACCCATCCCATGATTCCCTGACCAAAATCCAGTCCCAAATCCCCAAGCCCATCTCATGATTCCATGACCAAAACCCATTCCCAAATCCCCAAACCCATCCCATGACTTTATGACCAAAACCCATTCCCAAATCCCCAAACCCATGCCATGATT
>NW_020910288.1:0-426 GCF_003984885.1 Neopelma chrysocephalum | reverse complement strand
GTGTGCCAAGGGCTCCTTTGTGATGTCACGGCCTATCCTCTCCATTCTGGAACAGTCCCTGGCAACCAAAGAACCAACGCCTCACACCCCCCCAGTGCAGCCCCACCTGTCTGCCACGGGACTCTTTGGGATGTCACGGCCTTTCCCCCAGGAAAGAAAGCCTGGAACCTTGGGGTTTCAGATGCACTTGACGGGCCACCCTGTGCACTCCATGGGCAGAAAGAGCTTTCTGTCCTGTCACCTTTTGTCTGGCAGGAATCTTTGTCCGTCTTCAATTTGGGGAGTGGGACTGGCAATTTCAGCGCAGGGCTCCTGCAAGTGAATGACAGCCCTTCCCTCCAGGAAAGAAAGCCCTTTCCCTGGGTCTCGAGGAGCCAGCAGGAAAGCTGGGCAGGCCCCAAGGCTCCTGGGCCTCTTCCTTGCCAG
>NW_020910287.1:0-412 GCF_003984885.1 Neopelma chrysocephalum | reverse complement strand
TCCAGGAATTTTTTGGGGTCTCCAGGAGGTTTTTGGGGGTCTCCAGGGGATCCCTTGGATTTTCCAGGAATTTTTTGGGGTCTCCAGGAGGTCCTGGGGGTCTCCAGAGGGTTTTCCAGGAGATCCCTTGGATTATCCAGGAGGTCCTGGGGTTCTCCAGAGGATTTTCCAGGTGGTTTTTGGGGTTCTCCAAGGGATCCCTTGGATTTTCCAGGAGGTCCTGGGGGTCTCCAGAGGATTTTCCAAGGGATTTTCCAGGGATTCTGGGGGGTTTGGGGAGATTCCAGAGGGTTCTGGGGGTCTCCAGGGATTTTCCAAGGGCTTTTCCAGGGATTCTGGGGGTTTTCTGGGTGGTTCTGGGAGATTCCAGGAGGTTTTTGGGGTTCTCCAGGAGATCCCTTGGATTTTCCAG
>NW_020910286.1:0-1232 GCF_003984885.1 Neopelma chrysocephalum | reverse complement strand
TTTCCAGGAATTTTTTGGGGTCTCCAGGAGGTTTTTGGGGGTCTCCAAGGGATCCTTTGGATTTTCCAGGAGTTCCTGGGGTTCTCCAGAGGGTTTTCCAGGGGATCCCTTGGATTATCCAGGTGGTCCTGGGGGTCTCCAGAGGGTTTTCCAGAAGATCCCTTGGATTTTCCAGGAGGTTTTGGGGGTTTCCAGAGGGTTTTCCAGAAGATTTTAGGATCCCCAAAGGATTTTCCAGGAATTTTTTGGGGTCTCCAGGTGGTTCTGGGGTTTTCCAGAGAGTTTTCCAGGAATTTTTGGGGGTCTCCAGGAGATTCCTTGGATTTTCCAGGTGCTCCTGGGGGTCTCCAGGGGATTTCCCAGGAATTTTTTGGGCTCTCCAGGTGGTTTTTGGGATTCTCCAGGATCTCCCTCGGATCATCCCGGAGCTTCTCCCAAAGGAATTTTGGGAATCTTCACTGATCCTTCCCCCTTTTCCCAACTTTTTTTCCAGCTGCTGACGGAGCTGCTGCTCCAACAGGGCCCTCGGATCCGGGGGCTGCCGGAATTCCAGGAAATCCGGGAGCTGGGCCGGAGGTTTTCCCTCTTTTTCAGCCTCCACCACCTTCGGAATCGCCCGGCCTTGCTCAGCCTCCACAGGTTCCCTCTGGAATTCCGGGAATTCCGGGAATTCTGGGGGTTCTGGGAATTCCAGGGGGGGTTTTCCTGGGAATTCCGGGGCGGGGGAGGTCGGGGAGGGGGGTTTTTTCCAAGAAATCTGAGGGAAGATGGGATTTGTGGGATGAGGGAGGAGGGGGAAGGGAATGGGGGGTGGGGGAGTTTTGCCTTGGGAATTCTGGGAATTTTGGGATTGTGGGATTGGGGGATCATGGAATGATGGGGTTGTAAAATCTTGGGATGATGGGATCCAGGAATCTTGGGATTGTGGGATTTTTTGGGACCATGGCGGGGTGGAATTGTGGGGTCATGGAATTTTGGGATAAGGGAATTATGGGATAAGGGAAGTATGGGGTCGTGGAATTATGGAATTTTGGGACAATAGGATCCAGGAATCTTGGGATGATGGGATCATAAAATCTTGGGATAATGGGGATCCAGGAAATTTTGGGATTGGGGGATTTTTGGGACCGTGGCGGGGTGGGATTGTGGGATCATGGGATTGTGGAATCCAGGAATCTTGGGTTTATGGGATCCAAGAATCTTGGGATCCAGGAATTTTGGGATCAGGGGCT
>NW_020910285.1:0-463 GCF_003984885.1 Neopelma chrysocephalum | reverse complement strand
TGTCCGTAATATCCCATGCCTGGAATCTTCCGTGTCTGGAACATCCCACGTCCGGAACATCCAGGGCTTGGAACATCCTGTATCGGGAACATCCTGTGTCTGGAACATGCCGTGCCTGGAATATCCCGTGTCTGAATATCCCGTGTCTGGAACACCCCGTATCTGGAAAATTCCATGTTCGGAACATTCCTTGTCTGGAATATCCCATGCGTGGAATATCCCGTGCCTGGACTATCCCATGCCTGGAATACCTGTGTCTGGACTATTCCCTTTCCAGGACACACTGTGTCTGTAATATCCCATGCCTGAAATATTCCGTGTCCGGAACATCCTGCGCCCGGAGCATCCCCTGCCTGGAACATCCTGTCTCTGGAACATTAAGTGTCTGGAATATTCCGTGCCTAGGACACCTGCTATCTGGAATATCCCATGTCCGGGACATCCCATGTCCGTAACATCCCAT
>NW_020910284.1:0-806 GCF_003984885.1 Neopelma chrysocephalum | reverse complement strand
TGTCCGTAATATCCCATGCCTGGAATCTTCCGTGTCTGGAACATCCCGCGTCCGGAACATCCAGGGCTTGGAACATCCTGTATCGGGAACATCCTGTGTCTGGAACATCCTGTGCCTGGAATATCCCGTGTCTGAATATCCCGTGTCTGGACCACCCGTGTCTGGAACACCCTGTGTCAGGAAAATTCCGTGTTCGGAACATTCCTTGTCTGGAATATCCCATGTGTGGAATATCCCGTGCCTGGACTATCCCATGTCTGGAATACCCGTGTCTGGACTATTCCCTTTCCAGGACACACCGTGTCTGTAATATCCCATGCCTGAAATATTCTGTGTCCGGAACATCCTGCATCTGGAGCATCCCCTGCCTGGAACATCCTGTCTCTGGAACATTAAGTGTCTGGAATATTCCGTGCCTAGGACACCTGGTATCTGGAATATCCCATGTCCAGGACATCCCATGTCCGTAACATCCCATGTCTGGAAAATACCATGTCTGGAATATCTGGTGTCAGAACTATCCGGTGTCAGGAATATCCCATCTCCACAATATCCCATGTTCGGAACATTCCATGTCTGGAACATCCCGCGTCTGGAACATCCCATGTCTGGAATATCCGGTGTCAGGGATATCTGGTGTCAGGAGTATCCTGTGTCAGGAATATCCCGTCTCCATAATATTCCATGTTCGGAACATTCCGTGCCTGGAACATCCCGTGACCAGAACATCCCGTGTTTGGAAAATCCTGTGTCTGGAAGATCCCATGTCTGGAATATCCCGTGTCCGGAATATTCCATCTCCGGAA
>NW_020910283.1:0-314 GCF_003984885.1 Neopelma chrysocephalum | reverse complement strand
GGACTTTCTGTGCCTGGAAAATCCCGTGTCCAAAACATCCCATGTCCAGAACATTCCATGTCTGGAATAACCGGTGTCAGGAATATCCCGTGTCCAGAGTATTCCATCTCTGAAATATCCCATGCCTGCAACATCCTGTGTCTGGAACATCCCGTGCCTGGAATATCCCGTGTCTGAATATACCGTGTCTGGAACACCCGGTATCCGGAAAATCCCGTGGAACATCCCGTGTGTGGAATATCCCATGCGTGGAATATCCCGTGTCCGAAATATCCTGTGCCTGGACTATCCCATGTCCGGAATACCTGTGTCTG
>NW_020910282.1:0-320 GCF_003984885.1 Neopelma chrysocephalum | reverse complement strand
TCCAGAACATCCTGTGTTCGGAATATCCCGTGTCTGGAACATGCCGTGTCTGGAATATCCTGGGTCTGAATATCCCGTCTCTGGACCACCCGTGTCTGGAACACCCCGTATCCGGAAAATCCCGTGTTCGGAACATTCCGTGTCTGGAATATCCCTCACCTGGACTATCCAGTGCCTAGAATACCCGTGTCTGCACTATTCCGTTTCCAGGACACACCGTGTCCGTAATATCCCATGCCTGGAATCTTCCGTGTCCGGAACATCCCGTGATTGGAACATCCTGTATCCGGAACATTCAGTGTCTGGAACATTCCGTGCCT
>NW_020910281.1:0-2006 GCF_003984885.1 Neopelma chrysocephalum | reverse complement strand
GGAACATTCCGTGCCTGAATCATCCGGTGTCCGGAACATCCCTTGTCTGGGACTTTCCGTGCCTGGAACATCCTGTGTCCAAAACATCCCGTGTCCGGAACATTCCATGTCTGGAATAGCCGATGTCAGGAATATCCGGTGTCAGGAATATCCGGTGTCAGGACTATCCAGTGTCAGGAATATCCCATCTCCAGAAAATCCCATCTTCGGAACATTCTGTGTCTGGAACATCCCGCGTCTGGAATATCCCGTGTTTGGAACATTCCGTGTCTGGAATATCCCATGCCTGGAATATCCCTTGTCCGGAATACCCGTGTCTGGACTATTCCGTTTCCAGGACACGCCGTGTCCGTAATATCCCATGACTGGAACATTCCGTGTCCAGAACATCCCGCGTCCGGAACATCCCGTGACTGAAAACTTCCTGTATCCAGAACATTCAGTGTCTGGAAAATTCCGTGCCTGAAAATTCTGGTATGTGGAACATCCCATGTCTGGTACACACCGATTCTGGAAAAATTCGTGTGAGGAACATTCCATATCTGGAATATCCAGTGTCAGGAATATCCAGTGTCAGGACTATCTGGTGTCAGGAATATCCCGTCTCTAGAATATCCCCTGTTTGGAAGATTCCGTACCTGGAACATCCCGTGTCCAGAACATTCCGTGTCTGGAATATCCCGAGCCTAGATTATCCCATGTCCGGAATATCCCATGCCTGAACTATCCCGTGTCCGGAATACCCATGTCTGGACTATTCCGTTTCCAGGACACACCGTGTCCGTAATATCCCATGCCTGGAATGTACCGTGTCCGGAAAATCCCACCTCCGGAACATTCCATGTCTGGAACATCCTGTCTTCAGAACATTCAGTGTCTGGAATATTCCGTGCCTGGAACATCCTGTGTCCAGAACAACCCGTGTCCGGGATATCCCGTGTCTGGAACATCCTGTGTTCGGAACATTCCATGTCTGGAATATCCGGTGTCAGGAATATCCCATCTCCGGAATATCCCGTCTCCAGAATATCCCATGTTCGGAACATTCCGAGCCTGGAACATCCCGTGACCAGAACATCCCATGTCCAGAAAATCCTCTGTCTGGAATATCCCATGTCTGGAATATCCCGTGTCCGGAATATTCCATCTCTGGAATATCCCGGGTGTGGAACATGTCCTGTTTGGGACATCCCGTGCTTGGAACATTCTGTGCCTGAAACATCCTGGGTCTGGAAGGTTCCGTGCCTACAACATCCCGTGTCTGGAACATCCTGTGTATGGAATATCCCATGTCTGGAACATCCCGTAACTGGAATACCTTGTGTCTGAATATCCCATCTCTGGACCACCCATGGCTGGAACATCCTGTATCCGGAACATCCCGTGTTCGGAACATTCCATTTCTGGAATATCCCGTGCCTGAATCCTCCCGTGTCTGGAACATCTGGTATCAGAAACATCCTGTGTCCAGGACATCCCGTGCTTGGAGCATCCCATGCCCGGAACATCCCGTGTCCAGAGCATCCCATGTCTGGAACATCCCTTGTCCGGAACATTCCATGTCTGGAATATCCGGTGTCAGGAATATCCGGTGTCAGGAATATCCCGTCTCCAGAACATCCCGTGTCTGGAACATCCTATGCCTGGAATATCCCGTGTCTGAATATCCCATCTCTGGACCACCCGTGTCTGGAACACCCCGTGTAAGGAAAATTCCGTGTTCGGAACATTCCTTGTCTGGAATATCCCATGCGTGGAATATCCCGTGCCTGGACTATCCCATATCTGGAATACCCGTGTCTGGACTATTCCCTTTCCAGGACACACCGTGTCTGTAATATCCCATGCCTGAAATATTCCGTGTCCGGAACATCCTGCGTCCGGAGCATCCCCTGCCTGGAACATCCTGTCTCTGGAACATTAAGTGTCTGGAATATTCCGTGCCTAGGACACCTGGTGTCTGGAATATCCCATGTCCGGGACATCCCATGTCCGTAACATCCCAT
>NW_020910280.1:0-538 GCF_003984885.1 Neopelma chrysocephalum | reverse complement strand
CATTCCGTGTCTGGAATATCCCTCGCCTGGACTATCCAGTGCCTAGAATACCCGTGTCTGCACTATTCCGTTTCCAGGACACGCCGTGTCCGTAATATCCCATGCCTGGAATCTTCCGTGTCCGGAACATCCCGTGATTGGAACAACCTGTATCCGGAACATTCAGTGTAAGGAACATTCCGTGCCTGGAACATCCTGTGTTCGGAACATCCCTTGTCCGGGACCTTCCATACCTGGAAAATCCCGTGTCCGAAACATCCCATGTCCGGAACATTCCATGTCTGGAATATCCGGTGTCAGGAATATCCCGTGTCCGGAGTATTCCATCTCTGAAATATCCCATGCCTGCAACATCCCGTGTCTGGAACATCCCGTGCCTGGAATATCCCGTGTCTGAATATCCCGTGTCTGGAACACCCGGTATCCGGAAAATCCCGTGGTTGGAACATCCCGTGTGTGGAATATCCCATGCGTGGAATATCCCGTGTCCAAAATATCCTGTGCCTGGACTATCCCATGTCCGGAATACCTGTGTCTG
>NW_020910279.1:0-312 GCF_003984885.1 Neopelma chrysocephalum | reverse complement strand
AACTATCCGGTGTCAGGAATATCCCATCTCCAGAATATCCCGTGTTCAGAACATTCCGTGTCTGGAACATCCCGCGTCTGGAACATTCCATGTCTGGAATATCCGGTGTCAGGGATATCTGGTGTCAGGAGTATCCGGTGTCAGGAATATCCCATCTCCATAATATTCCATGTTCGGAACATTCCGTGCCTGGAACATCCCGTCTCCAGAACATCCCGTGTTCGGAAAATCCTGTGTCTGGAAGATCCCATGTCTGGAATATCCAGTGTCCGGAATATTCCATCTCCGGAATATCCTGGGCCTGGAACATCT
>NW_020910278.1:0-531 GCF_003984885.1 Neopelma chrysocephalum | reverse complement strand
CATTCCGTGTCTGGAATATCCCTCGCCTGGACTATCCAGTGCCTAGACTACCCGTGTCTGTACTATTCCGTTTCCAGGACACGCCGTGTCCGTAATATCCCATGCCTGGAACATTCCGTGACCGGAACATCCTGTGTCCGGAACATCCCGTGCTTAGAACATCCTGTATCCAGAACATTCAGTGTCTGGAACATTCCGTGCCTGAATCATCCGGTGTCCGGAACATCCCTTGTCCGGGACTTTCCGTGCCTGGAAAATCCCGTGTCCAAAACATCCCATGTCCAGAACATTCAATGCCTGGAATAGCCGGTGTCAGGAATATCCGGTGTCAGGACTATCCAGTGTCAGGAATATCCCATCTCCAGAATATCCCATGTTCGGAACATTCCGTGTCTGGAACATCCCGTGTCTGGAATATCCCTTGTTCGGAACATTCCGTGTCTGGAATATCCCATGTCTGGAATATCCCTTGTCCGGAATACCAGTGTCTGGACTATTCCGTTTCCAGGACACGCCGTGTCCGTAATATCC
>NW_020910277.1:0-413 GCF_003984885.1 Neopelma chrysocephalum | reverse complement strand
ATTTATTCCTAATATTTACCCTTAATATTTATCCCTAATATTTATTCCCAGTATTTATTCCTAGTATGAGCGTCCCCCAGCAGGTGGATGAAGCAGCCGGCGCACATCAGGTGCCCGTTGGTGCACTGGGGATACAAGGGAAGGGTCGTCAGGGGGTTATTCCGGAGGGAATTCGGGAATTTGTGGGAGGATTCCCAGCAGAGGGAGGGTTTGGAGTCAGAGATGCCCCAGTCTGGCTTCACAAGGGGATTTGTTTCTCCAGGGAATTAGTACTGGATATTCCTGTAATTTGTTTATTCTTAATATTTATTCCTAGGATTTATTCCTATTATTTATTCTTATTATTTATTCCTATTATTTATTCCCAGTATTTATTCCTATTACTTACTCCTAGTATTTATTCCTAATATTTA
>NW_020910276.1:0-325 GCF_003984885.1 Neopelma chrysocephalum | reverse complement strand
AAAGGTCAAAGGTCAACCTCAAAGGTCAAAGGTCAAAGGTCAAACCCAAAGGTCAAAGGTCAAACTGAAAGGTCAAAGGTCAAACGGGAAAGGTCAAAGGTCAATCTCAAAGGTCAAAGGTCAAAGGTCAAACCGAAAGGTCAAAGGTCGAACCCCAAAAGGTCAAAGGTCAACCCCAAAAGGTCAAAGGTCACCCCAAAAGGTCAAAGGTCAACCCCAAAGGTCAAAGGTCAACCCCAAAGGTCAAAGGTCAAACCCAAAGGTCAAAGGTCAAACCGGAAAGGTCAAAGGTCAACCCAAAAGGTCAAAGGTCAACCCCAAAGGT
>NW_020910275.1:0-358 GCF_003984885.1 Neopelma chrysocephalum | reverse complement strand
AAAGGTCAAACTCAAAGGTCAAAGGTCAACCCGAAAGGTCAAAGGTCAACCTCAAAGGTCAAAGGTCAAACCCGAAAGGTCAAAGGTCAAACCCGAAAGGTCAAAGGTCAAACCGGAAAGGTCAAAGGTCAAACCCAAAATGTCAAAGGTCAAACCGAAAGGTCAAAGGTCAACCTCAAAGGTCAAAGGTCAACCCAAAAGGTCAAAGGTCAACCTCAAAGGTCAAAGGTCAAACCGAAAGGTCAAAGGTCAAACTCAAAGGTCAAACCCGAAAGGTCAAAGGTCAACCTCAAAGGTCAAAGTTCAACCCGAAAGGTCAAAGGTCAACCTCAAAGGTCAAAGGTCAAAGGTCAAACTG
>NW_020910274.1:0-597 GCF_003984885.1 Neopelma chrysocephalum | reverse complement strand
TGAATTGAGTTCATTTTGCCTTGCTGGTTAACTTTTAAACTAGCACATTTTTGGCGCCCAAACGTTGGGGCAGAGAGAGAGAAGTCAGAATCACAATTTCATTTTAAGCATCTGTGTATTTGGATACAGAAACTCCCCGATCAACATGTTGTTTGGTGCATTCACGTGGGTGTTGTATCTGGGCATGTTCATATTTCCGCAGATGGGGAACTATTTGCCTATTTTAATGCTCTCTTTAAGACCAGGGAGAGGGATCCAAATTGCTTTATTGGTATACTATGTTTATGCCATCGTAACATCAGAAGCAATGAGTTTCATTGTAAATGTGTATTCAGTCCTGTTTGCCTGTCCTGGTCTGGGTTGCTACCTCTGGGGCCTCATTAAAAATCGCACCCAGTCCTTTGGGGGAACAGTGGGGAATGATTGTTTCCAGCCTCTCACCTCCTTCTTCCCCTTCAGACCTGCTACAACAGCTTTTGAAAATATTGATTTTCCTTTTGATGCTAAGGATGGCATAATGTTATTGTTAGTGTTGCTCTGTCTGCTGCTCTGTCTGCTCTGTACTGTTTACACCATGCTTAGGGTCAGAACAGGGCC
>NW_020910273.1:0-1167 GCF_003984885.1 Neopelma chrysocephalum | reverse complement strand
AAATCCTGGCGGGACATGAAAGGAAAAGTCTCTCCCGGCGGCTGGAACGAGTTGTCGGAGCTGTCGGAGCTTCGGAGTCGGGATTGGGGCCCATTTCCTGAGCCCGGGGCGGGAGCTGCAATTCCAGAGGGACTTGGGAGCAGATGTGGGAGCATTCCCGGGGATTTGGGAGCAGGGAGGGAGCCGGGAGGGATCCTGGAGGGGCTGGGGGGGGGTCACATCCCCCTGATTCCACAGGGAAAGGGGTCCTGGAACAGCTCTGGGGGGACAAAGGGAGGAGGGGATGGAACTGGGATGGAATTGGAATTGGGGATGGATTGGAACTGGGATGGAACTGGGATGGGAGACTGGTTGGAATTGGGATGGGGAATGGGCTGAAACTGGGATGGGGAGTGAACGGGAACTGGGATGGAACTGGGATGAGGAATGAGCTGGAACTGGGATGAGGAATGAGCTGGAACTGGGATGGGAATAGGATGGAATTTGGACAGGGGATGGGCTGGAACTGGGATGGGTGATGGGATGGAACTGGGATGGAACTGGGATGGGGAATGAACTGGAACTGGGATGGGGAATGGACTGGAACTGGGATGGAACTGGGATGAGGAATGAGCTGGAACTGGGATGGGGAATGGATTGGAACTGGGATGGGAGACCGGTTGGAATTGGGATGGGGAATGGGATGGAACTGGGATGGGAAACAGGGTGGAACTGGGACAACGGACTGGTTGGAACTGGGCTGGGGACAGGCTGGAACTGGGCTGGGGACAGGCTGGAACTGGGCTGGGGGCTGGGCAGAGGCTCCATCCCCAGCTTTTCCTCATTTTGGAGAAGGAAATTCCGTTCCCATTAAACCCCTTTTGATCTCCAGGGAAAAGGGGGGAGGGAGGGACAGGGACGGGCTCCTCTCCAGCCGCTGGATGAACAGTTTATCGGGATCATGGAGCAGCTCCAGACTTCCAGGAGGGAGGGGAAGGAAAGGCTGCAAAGGCCGGGAATGAATCCCGGGAATGATGTCCCAGTTTCAGGGGTGTCCCAGTTCTGGGATGTCCCAGGGATGGGGTGTCCCAGGTTTTGGGGTTTCCCAGTTTTGGGGATGTCCCAGTTTTGGGGATGTCCCAGTTCCAGGGGTTTCCCAGTTCTGGGATGTCCCAGGTTTTGGGGTGT
>NW_020910272.1:0-1123 GCF_003984885.1 Neopelma chrysocephalum | reverse complement strand
AGTCGCTATTTACACACACACAAAAGCTGAGGAGGAGAAATTCCAGGGATAAAACACCGGGATCGGAGGGGAGGGGCCAGGAAAAGCAACTTCAGAGGGAATTCTGCATCCCAATCCAGGTGGCAGGGGTGGGATTCTGCATCCCAATCCCACCCTGATCCAGGGGGGAGGGATGGGGTTTGTCCCTGGACATCGAACAGGGCCAAGAGGGGACCAAAATTAACAGGAAAATCCGCTTTAAACCTGGAATTCTGCATCCCAATCCCACCCCAGCCCGGGTGGCAGGTCCTGGGAAAAGAAAACCCCAGGAGATGCAGATCCTGGGAATTTTTGTGGGAAAAGAAACCCCTGGAGATGCAGGATCTGAAGACCTTGTGTGGGAAGAGGAACCCCTGGAGACACAGATCCTGGGAATTTTTGTGGGAAGAGGAACCCCTGGAGATGCAGATCCTGGGAGTTTCTGTGGGAAGGGAAAACCCAGGAGATGCAGATCCTGGGGATGTTTTTTTTTTGGGAAGGAAAAACCCCTGGAGATGCAGATCCTGGCAATCCCCAGGCTCAATCCCGGGTTGAATTCCTGGGATTTGGGGTAGGATTCCCGGGATTTGGGGTTAAATTCCCAGGATTTCGGGTTGAGTTCCCGGGATTTGGGGTTGAGTTCCTGGGATTGGGGGTTGAATTCCCAGGATTTGGGGTTGAATTCCCGGGATTTGGGGTTAAATTACCAGGATTTCGGGTTGAGTTCCCGGGATTTGGGGTTAAATTCCCGGGATTTGGGGTTGAATTCCCAGGATTTTGGGTTGAGTTCCCAGGATTTTGGGTTGAGTTCCCAGGATTTGGGGTTGAGTTCCCGGGATTTGGGCTTGAATCCCCGGGATTTGGGGTTAAATTCCCAGGATTTGGGGCTGAATTCCTGGGATTTGGGGTTAAATTCCCGGGATTTGGGGTTGAATTCCCAGGATTTCGGGTTGAGTTCCCAGGATTTGGGGTTGAGTTCCTGGGATTTGGGGCTGAATTCCCAGGATTTGGGGTTGAGTTCCCGGGATTTGGGGTTAAATTCCCAGGATTTGGGGCTGAATTCCCAGGATTTGGGCTTTCATCCCCGTGATTTGGGGTTGAATTC
>NW_020910271.1:0-350 GCF_003984885.1 Neopelma chrysocephalum | reverse complement strand
CATCAGTGCCCATTGGCTTTGGCTGCCCTGTGGCAGAGGAGTGCCCCAGGGACACAGCTCTGTGGGGTAGGAGACGGGCACCAGCCCTGCCAGGACTCGGGGCGGTGGCAGGTCTCCTTGGGCCAGGACTTGCCAGAGCTGCTGATTTTGATGCAGGCCCGGGCAATGGGGTGGGAGCAGCACTGGTGCCCTTGCCCCCACGTTCCTTCTGTGTGTCACAGCCCCGTGGTTGTGAGGGCCACCAGCCGGCACTTCTCCCAAGGAGCCCGTGCCAGCTTGTGTGGAGGCCCCGTGCCCTTCCCACTGCAGCTGTGTCAGCAGCCGAGGGGGCTCCTTCTGCTGCCGTGGGC
>NW_020910270.1:0-427 GCF_003984885.1 Neopelma chrysocephalum | reverse complement strand
TCTCATTTTTAGCAGGGAAAGAAATGGAAGAGAGGGGATTTAAGGGGAAAAAATCAGATTTTTAGGGGGATGAAAAGATATTTTGGTCTCGTTTTTGAGCAGGGAAAGAAATGGGAAGAGAGGGGATTTAAAGGGGGAAAAAATCAGATTTTTAGGGGAATAAAAAGACATTTTGGGCTCATTTGTGAGCAGGGAAAGAAATGGGAAGAGAGGGGATTTAAGGGGGAAAAAATCAGATTTTTAGGGGGATAAAAAGACATTTTGGGCTCATTTGTGAGCAGGGAGAAAACAGGGATTAAAGCACGAAAAAAACGGGAAGAGAGGGGATTTAAGGGGAAAAAATCAGAATTTCAGTGAGATAAAATGACATTTTGGCCTCATTTGTGAGCAGGGAAAGAAACGGGAAAAAAGGGGATTTAAGGGGGAA
>NW_020910269.1:0-427 GCF_003984885.1 Neopelma chrysocephalum | reverse complement strand
TCTCATTTTTAGCAGGGAAAGAAATGGAAGAGAGGGGATTTAAGGGGAAAAAATCAGATTTTTAGGGGGATGAAAAGATATTTTGGTCTCGTTTTTGAGCAGGGAAAGAAATGGGAAGAGAGGGGATTTAAAGGGGGAAAAAATCAGATTTTTAGGGGAATAAAAAGACATTTTGGGCTCATTTGTGAGCAGGGAAAGAAATGGGAAGAGAGGGGATTTAAGGGGGAAAAAATCAGATTTTTAGGGGGATAAAAAGACATTTTGGGCTCATTTGTGAGCAGGGAGAAAACAGGGATTAAAGCACGAAAAAAACGGGAAGAGAGGGGATTTAAGGGGAAAAAATCAGAATTTCAGTGAGATAAAATGACATTTTGGCCTCATTTGTGAGCAGGGAAAGAAACGGGAAAAAAGGGGATTTAAGGGGGAA
>NW_020910268.1:0-483 GCF_003984885.1 Neopelma chrysocephalum | reverse complement strand
ACAGGGCAGTGTCATGACGGCCACTTGATTCCATGAGTTCCCCCAGTGTCCCAGTAGTCCTTTGGTTCCACGAGACCCTGCAGTGTTGCAGTGGGTTGACCTTGTGTGGATTCCAGGTGCCCACCAAGCTGCTCTATCGCTGCCCTTCCCAGCCAGACTGGAAGAGACAGAATAAGATGGAAAATGACTTCTACCTTGAGATCAGGCACTTTACTAAAGCAAAAGCCAAAGTTTGTGCATGCATAAGTAAGGGGGAAAATAAAAAGATTTATTCTCTACTTCCCATCAGCAGCGATGCCTGGTCACTTCATGGGAAGCAGGGCTTCACCACACAGAGAGGTCACTCAGAAGGCAAGTGTTGTAAAAAATGGATTTCCCCCCTTTCCTGTTCTTTTCCTGAGCTTTTGTAGCTGAGCTGACGCCATATATTCTGCAGTATCCCTTTGGTCAATCTGGCTCAACTGGTCTGTCTGTATCCCTTCC
>NW_020910267.1:0-321 GCF_003984885.1 Neopelma chrysocephalum | reverse complement strand
ATCAGGTATGGGGGGGCTGAAAAATTCCAATATCCCAGTTCCCAGGCGGGGATCACAGAACCATGGGATCAGCCAGGTTAGAAAAGCCCTCTGAGATCATCAAATCTAATCTTTGATCCGACCCCGCCGTGGTTCCCAGCCCATGGCACTGATGCCACATCCAGTCCGTCCTTAAAATCCTGCACCATCCACTCCCTCTCCATCCCCTGGGCCCATGTACATCTACATCAGGTATGGGGGGCATGAACAATTCCAATATCCCAGTTCCCAGGCGGGGATCACAAAATTACAGGATCAGCCAGGTTGGAAAAGCCCTCTGAG
>NW_020910266.1:0-429 GCF_003984885.1 Neopelma chrysocephalum | reverse complement strand
GCCTCGGGCAGGGAGGCTTTTGAGCCCATGTACATCTACATCAGGTAGGGGGGGCCTGAACAATTCCAATATCCCACTTCCCAGGCAGGGATCACAGAATTACAGGATCAGCCAGGTTGGAAAGGCCCTCTGAGATCATCAAATCCAACCTTTGATCCAACCCTGCCTGTGGCACTGATGCCACATCCAGGCTGGGCTTAAAATCCAGCACCATCCATTCCCTCTCCGTCCTCTGAGGCACTGGGAATGGGCAGGGCTGTCACAGCTGGATTTGGGGGCAGGGAATCCCAGACTCAATCAGGGAATCACAGGGAAACCAGCCCTTGCTCCGACCCCGCCGTGGTTTCCAGCCCATGGCACTGATGCCACATCCAGTTTGGGTTTAAAATCCTGCACCATCCATTCCCTCTCCATCCCAGCCTCGGGCAG
>NW_020910265.1:0-2180 GCF_003984885.1 Neopelma chrysocephalum | reverse complement strand
AGTTGTTGAGTGTTGGAATGGGATGGAGGCTCGCCCTCAGCTGGGAGTTAATTCCAAATCAGGAGGAATTTTTTCCTGGAAAGGGTTGTTGAGCATTGGAATGGGATGGAGGCTTGCCCTCAGCTGGGAGTTAATTCCAAATTAGGGGGAATTTTTTCCTGGAATGGGTTGTTGAGTGTTGGAATGGGATGGAGACTCGCCCTCAGCTGGGAGTTAATTGAAGATCAGGGGGAATTTTTTCCTGGAATGGGTTGTTGAGCATTGGAATCGGATGGAGACTCGCCCTCAGCTGGGAGTTAATTCCGATCCAGGAGGAATTTTTTCCTGGAATGGGTTGTTGAGTGTTGGAATGGGATGGAGGCTCGCCCTCAGCTGGGAGTTAATTCCGATCCAGGAGGAATTTTTTCCTGGAATGGGTTATTGAGCATTGGAATAGGATGCCCAGGGAGGTTTGGAGTCCCCATCCCTGGAGGTGTTCAAGGAATTCCTGGATGTGACACTTGGTGTTCCGGGATGGGGGACGAGGTGGGGATGGATCATGGGTTGGGCTGGATGATCTTGGAGGGCTTTTCCAACCGAAATGGGTTTGGGATTCTGGGATTCTGTTAAAACTCCCGAGGCCACCACTAAACCACGTCTCCAAGTGCCACATCCACACGGCTGTTAAATCCCTCTGGGAATGGTGGCTTCACCACAGTTCCAAGGCTGGACAACCCTTTCCGGGCAGGACTCGGAGGCCTTTTTCAACCTAAATGATTCTGGGATCATCAGGATCATTTTTTCCCAGGTTTCAAAGCTCCTGGAGGTCTCATTCCCATGTTTGATCCCGAGGGATTGCAGAGCAGTCATGTCCTCCTTGGCTCATGGAATGGTGGAGTCATGGAATGGTTTGGGTTGGAAGGGACCTTCAAGGGTTATTCCTCTTATTCCAAGTGGGAATTGTTGTGGAGGCTCCGACTTTGGCTCCGTTTTCCTCTGCTGGGCGCAGTCTGGGATGTTCCAGGAGTGTTTTTTTTGGGAAGGAAACCAACATCTTGACTCTTTTTTTCCATGGATTTGGTGCTTTTCCAGCCCTTTGGCACATCCTCCCCTCGGCAAATCCGTGTGCGCGGCCTCAGTGCTTCCAACTGGGAATTGAATCCTTTTGTTTCTCGGGATGGATTTGGAGCTTGTCCATCTCCTGCTCCATAAAAAAGTTTGGAAAGGGGAATTAAAAGGTTCTTAATGAACCTGCAAAGTTTTGCTCTGAGTTTATCCAAGTTCCGAGGCAGAGCAGGGTTTTTTTTAAATGGATAAGTGAGGAAAGGGAGGGAAATTTCTACAGGATTCCAATTTTTCCTTGTTAAATTTCAATTCAGAAGATTTAAATTAAAAAAAAAAGAATAAAAAAATTTAAATGAAAAATTTAAATTAAAACAGTAAAAAAAAATTCAATTAAAAATAAATAAAAAATTAAATGGAAAAATGTAAATAAAAGTTTAAATAAAAATAAATGAAAATTAAATAAAAAATAAATAAAAACTTAAATAGAAGTTAGATAAAAAATTTAAAAAATTTAAAAAGTAAAAAAATAAATAAAAATTAAATAAAAAAATAAATAAAAATTAAATAAAAAATAAATAAAAATTAAATAAAAAATAAATAAAAATTAAGTAGAAGTTAAATTAAAAAATTAAAAAATTTAAAAAGTCAAATAAAAAATTAAAATAAAAAAATAAATTAAAATAAAAAATTAAATAAAAGTTAAATAAAAAATTAAAATAAGAAAATAAATAAAAATTAAAGAAAAGAATTTAAATAAAAATTGAATGAAAAATAAATAAAAAATCAAATAAAAATTAAAGAAAAAGTGAATAAAATATTAAAATTAAATTAAAATGAAGTACAAAATTAAAATAAAAATAAATAAAAAATTAAAATAAAAAAGTTGAATAAAAATTAAAGTAAAAGAATTATAATAAAAAATTGAAATGTAAAATTAAATAAAAATTAAAATACAAAATGAAATTAAAAATTTAAATGAAAAATTAGAATATAAAATTAAATCAAATATTTAAATGAAAACTTAGAATATAAAATTAAATCAAAAATTTAAATGAAGAATTAAATTAAAAATTTAAAAAATTAAAATATAAAATCAAATTAAAAATTTAAATGAAAACACAATATAAAATTAAATC
>NW_020910264.1:0-1772 GCF_003984885.1 Neopelma chrysocephalum | reverse complement strand
GAATGAGTTGTTGAGTGTTGGAATGGGATGGAGGCTCGCCCTCAGCTTGGAGTTAATTCCGATCCAGGAGGAATTTTTTCATGGAATGGGTTATTGAGCGTTGGAATCCCCATCCCTAGAAGTGTCCAGGGATTTCCTGGACGTGGCACTCGATGTTCCGGGATGGGGGACGAGGTGGGGATGGATCATGGGTTGAGCTGGATGATCTTGGAGGGCTTTTCCAACCGAAATGGGTTTGGGATTCTGGGATTCTGTTAAAACTCCCGAGGCCACCACTAAACCACGTCTCCAAGTGCCACATCCACACGGCTGTTAAATCCCTCTGGGAATGGTGACTCCACCACTGTTCCAAGGCTGGACAACCCTTTCCGGGCAGGACTCGGAGGCCTTTTCCAACCTAAATGATTCTGGGATCATCAGGATCATTTTTTCCCAGGTTTCAAAGCTCCTGGAGGTCTCATTCCCATGTTTGATCCCAAGGGATTGCAGAGCAGTCGTGTCCTCCTTGGCTCAACCACGTGGAGTCATGGAATGGTTTGGATTGGAAGGGACCTTCAAGGCCCTCTTATTCCAAGTGGGAATTGTCGTGGAGGCTCCGACTTTGGCTCCATTCTCCTCTGCTGGGCGCAGTCTGGGATGTTCCAGGAGTGTTTTTTTGGGAAGGAAACCAACATCTTGACTCTTTTTTCCCATGGATGTGGTGCTTTTCTGGCCCTTTGGCACATCGTCCCCTCGGCAAATCCTCAGTGCTTCCAACTGGGAATTGAATCCTTTTGTTTCTCGGGATGGATTTGGAGCTTGTCCGTCTCCTGCTCCATAAAAAAGTTTGGAAAGGGGAATTAAAAGGTTCTTAATGAACCTGCAAAGTTTTGCTCCGAGTTTATCCAAGTTCTGAGGCAGAGCAGGGTTTTTTTAACTGGATAAGTGAGGAAAGGGAGGGAAATTTCTACAGGATTCCAATTTTTCCTTGTTGAATTTCAATTCAGAAGATTTAAATAGGAAAAGTTAAATTAAAAAAAAATTGAATAAGAAAATTTAAATAAATGTAAATTAAAAAGAGAAATGAAAATTCAATTAAAAATAAAATAAAAAATTAAATGGGAAAATGTAAATAAAAAATTTAAATAAAAATAAATGAAAATTAAATGAAAAATAAATAAAAACTTAAATAGAAGTTAGATAAAAAATTTTAAAAATTTAAAAAGTAAAAAAAAATAAAAATTAAATAAAAAAATAAAAATTAAGTAGAAGTGAAATTA
The DNA here is from genome assembly GCF_003984885.1 of Neopelma chrysocephalum. Taxonomy (NCBI): domain Eukaryota; kingdom Metazoa; phylum Chordata; class Aves; order Passeriformes; family Pipridae; genus Neopelma; species Neopelma chrysocephalum. The sequence continues at coordinate 513 of NW_020910264.1, read as the reverse complement.
AAAAATTAAAAAATTTAAAAAGTCAAATAAAAAATTAAAATAAAAAATAAATTAAAATAAAAAATTAAATAAAAGTTAAATAAAAAATTAAAATAAGAAAATAAATAAAAATTAAAGAAAAGAATTTAAATAAAAATTAAAGAAAAGAATTTAAATAAAAATTGAATGAAAAATAAATAAAAAATCAAATAAAAATTAAAGAAAAATTGAATAAAAATATTAAAATTAAAATAAAAATGAAGTACAAAATTAAAATAAAAATAAATAAAAAATTAAAGTAAAAAAGTTGAATAAAAATTAAAGGAAAAGAATTTAAATAAAAAATTGAAATGTAAAATTAAATAAAAAATTAAATAAAAATTAAAATACAAAATGAAATCAAAAATTTAAATGAAAACTTAGAATATAAAATTAAATCAAAAATTTAAATGAAAAATTAAATTAAAAATTTAAAAATTTAAAATACAAAATCAAATTAAAAATTTAAATGAAAACACAATATAAAATTAAATC
>NW_020910263.1:0-658 GCF_003984885.1 Neopelma chrysocephalum | reverse complement strand
CTGGTGGGGCCACTGAGCACAAATGGCAAATTATCTGAGCTGCTTTTTCCTCCATGCCCCCAATATCCCAGTCCTGCCTGATTCCTGCCTCCTGCTTCCCAGGCTGCACTTTCCTTCCAGGTCAGTGGGGTCCAAAGCAAAGGAGCATCAGAACCACCCCAGTGACCACTGGGCACACATTTGAACTGAATTGCTGCATGTTAATTGGGTTTTTCCTCATCCAAGTCAGTCAGCTCAGTTTTAATCGTGTATTTTCATCATCTGGAAGTAACCACAATCAACATTTTAATTAAGATAAAGAGAATGGACTGAGTTTTAGGACTTGTTAACCATTAACAAAGAGATAAAGGGAAACTTCAGTGTTTATAACACACTGATTGTAATGCAAAGAATCTGTCAAGACTTCAACTACAAAAGAAAACCATTAAATACTACTGTTTAATAAAAAAAACAAACCTTATAGCTACGAAACAACACCCTCAGAGCGAAGGGAATAAAAAATCTGTTTCTTCAAGTGACTTGATCCAAAAAGAAATGCAGTGAAACCTTCCAGCTTCAAAACATGGCATTCTTCAATTAAAAAAGGGGAGGGGAAAAAAGGACTTGTTTTATTTTTGGGGGGTGGAATGGGGGGAAAAAAAGGACTTGTTTTCTTTTT
>NW_020910262.1:0-632 GCF_003984885.1 Neopelma chrysocephalum | reverse complement strand
CTGGTGGGGCCACTGAGCACAAATGGCAAATTATCTGAGCTGCTTTTCCCTCCATGCCCCCAATATCCCAGTCCTGCCTGATTCCTGCCTCCTGCTTCCCAGGCTGCACTTTCCTTCCAGGTCAGTGGGGTCCAAAGCAAAGGAGCATCAGAACCACCCCAGTGACCACTGGGCACACATTTGAACTGAATTGCTGCATGTTAATTGGGTTTTTCCTCACCCAAGTCAGTCAGCTCAGTTTTAATCGTGTATTTTCATCATCTGGGAAGTAACCACAATCAACATTTTAATTAAGATAAAGAGAATGGACTGAGTTTTAGGACTTGTTAACCATTAACAAAGAGATAAAGGGAAACTTCAGTGTTTATAACACACTGATTGTAATGCAAAGAATCTGTCAAGGCTTCAACTGCAAAAGAAAACCTTTAAGTACTACTGTTTAATAAAAAAAAAACCTTATAGCTATGAAACAACACCCTCAGAGCGAAGGGAATAAAAATCTGTTTCTTCAAGTGGCTTGATCCAAAAAGAAATGCAGTGAAACCTTCCAGCTTCAAAACATGGCATTCTTCAATTTAAAAAAAGGGGAGGGGAAAAAAGGACTTGTTTTCTTTTGGGGGGTGGAATGGGGG
>NW_020910261.1:0-406 GCF_003984885.1 Neopelma chrysocephalum | reverse complement strand
ACACCAGGGTGGTGACATTGGGGACAGGGATGGTGGCACAGGGACGTGACAGTGGTGGCAGGGTGGGGACACAGCAGTGGGGACATTGGGGACAGGGGTGGGGACACAGGGATGTGACAGTGGTGGCAGAGATGGGGACACAGAGGTGATGACACAGCAGTGGGGACATTGGGGACAGGGATGGTGACACAGGATGGTGACACAGGAATGTGACAATGGTGGCAGGGATGGTGACACGGGGGTGGTGGCACAGCAGTGGTGACATTGGGGACAGAGGGACACCAGGGTGGTGACGTTGGGGACAGGGAGGGGGACACAGCAGTGGTGACGTTGGGGACAGGGAGGGTGGCACAGGAACAGTGACATTGGGGACACAGGGACACCAGGGTGGTGACATTGGGGACAG
>NW_020910260.1:0-633 GCF_003984885.1 Neopelma chrysocephalum | reverse complement strand
TTTCAGGGATTTTGGGATCTCAGGGATTTTGGGATCTCAGGGATTTCAGGGATTTTGGGATCTCAGGGATCTCAGGGATTTTGGGATCTCAGGGATTTCAGGGATTTTGGGATCTCAGGGATTTCAGGGATCTCAGGGATCTCAGGGATTTATGGGATTTCCGGGATCTCAGGGATTTCAGGGATCTCAAGGAATTCATGGATTTCCGGGATCTCAGGGATCTCAGGGATTTCCTGGGATTTCAGGGATTTCAGGGATTTCAGGGATTTTGGGATTTCAGGATCTCAGGGATTTCCTGGGATTTCAGGGATTTTGGGATCTTGGGGATTTGAGGGATCTCAGGGATTTTGGGATCTCAGGGATTTCAGGGATCTGAGGGATTTCAGGAATTTCAGGGAGTTTGGGATTTCAGGGATTTCTGGGATCTCAGGGATTTCAGGAATTTCAGGAATTTCAGGGATTTCGGGATCTCAGGATTTTGGGATCTCGGGATTTGGGGATTTCAGGGATTTCAGGGATCTCAGGGATTTCAGGGATTTTCAGGGTTCTCAGGGATTTTGGGATTTCTGGGATTTCAGGGATTTTGGGAATTTCAGAGATTTGGGATCTCAGAGATTTCGGGAATTTCAGAGA
>NW_020910259.1:0-473 GCF_003984885.1 Neopelma chrysocephalum | reverse complement strand
GGATTTCAGGAATCTCAGGGATTTCAGGGATCTCAGGGATTTCAGGGTTCTCAGGGATTTCAGGGATTTTGGGATTTCACGGATTTCAGGGATTTCAGGGATTTCGGGGATTTCAGGGATTTGGGATCTCTGGGATCTCAGGGATTTTGGGAATCTCAGGGATTTTGGGGATTTCGGGATCTCAGGGATTTCAGGGATCTCAGGGATTTTCAGGGTTCTCAGGGATTTTGGGATTTCTGGGATCTCAGGGATTTTGGGAATCTCAGGATCTCAGGGATTTCAGGGATCTCAGGGTTTTCAGGGATCTCAGGGATTTTCTGGGATTTCAGGGATTTTGGGATTTCATGGATTTTGGGATCTCAGGGATTTCAGGGATTTCAGGGATTTCAGGGATTTCCAGGATTTCGAGGATCTCATGGATCTCATGGATCTCAGGAATCTCAGGGATCTCAGGGATTTTGGGATCTCAGGAA
>NW_020910258.1:0-369 GCF_003984885.1 Neopelma chrysocephalum | reverse complement strand
GGATTTCAGGAATCTCAGGGATTTCAGGGATCTCAGGGATTTCAGGGATCTCAGGGATTTCAGGGATTTTGGGATCTCAGGGATTTTGGGATCTCAGGGATTTCAGGGATTTCAGGGATTTTGAGATCTCAAGGATTTCAAGGATTTCAGGGATCTCAGGGATTTCAGGGGTTTCCGGGATTTCCAGGATTTCAGGGATTTTGGGATGTCAGGGATCTCAGGGATTTCCGGGATTTGAGGGATTTTGGGATCTCAGGGATTTCAGAGATTTCAGGGATTTTGGGAATGTCAGGGATTTCAAGGATCTCAGGGATCTCAGGGATTTCAGGGATTTTGGGATCTCAGGGATTTTGGGATCTCAGGGATTTC
>NW_020910257.1:0-411 GCF_003984885.1 Neopelma chrysocephalum | reverse complement strand
GATCTCAGGAATTTAACGAATTTCAGGGATTTTGGCATCTCAGGGATCTCAGGGATTTTGGGATCTCAGGGATTTTTGGATCTCAGGATTTCCAGGATTTTGGGATCTCAGGAATTTCAGGAATTTCAGGGATTTTGGGATCTCAGGGATCTCAGGGATTTCAGGGATCTCAGGGATTTGGGAATCTCAGGGATTTTGGGATTTCAGGGATTTTCTGGGATTTCTGGGATTTCAGGGATCTCAGGGATTTCAGGGATTTTGGGATCTCAGGGATTTTGGGATCTCAGGGATTTCAGGGATTTTGGGATCTCGGGATTTGGGGATTTCAGGGATTTCAGGGATCTCAGGGATTTCAGGGATTTCAGGGATTTCAGGGATCTCAGGGATCTCAGGGATTTCAGGGATTTCAGG
>NW_020910256.1:0-322 GCF_003984885.1 Neopelma chrysocephalum | reverse complement strand
TCATGGATTTCCGGGATCTCAGGGATCTCAGGGATCTCAGGGATTTTGGGATTTGAGGGATCTCGGGATTTCAGGGATCTCAGGGATTTTGGCATCTCAGGGATTTTGGGATTTCAGGGATTTCAGGGATCGCAGGGATTTCTGGGATTTTGGGATCTCAGGGATTTTTGGATCTCAATTATTTCAGGGATTTTGGGATTTCAGGGATCTCAGGGATTTCCGGGATTTCCGGGATTTCCGGGATTTCCAGGATTTCCGGGATTTCAGAGATCTCAGGGATTTCAGGGATCTCCCATCCCAATCTTTTGGGATTTTTTGTCCT
>NW_020910255.1:0-560 GCF_003984885.1 Neopelma chrysocephalum | reverse complement strand
GCCATGGTAACTAACTATAGCAGTTGGAAGTATGATAGTTGCCATGGTGACCGACCACAGCAAGAGGAATGTATGATGGTTGCCATGGTAACTGACAGTACCAACGGGAATCTCTGATGGTTGCCATGGTAAGTGACCAAAAAGGTGGGATGTATGATGGTTCCCAGGCTAAACTGAGCATAGCGAAGGGAATGTACGATGGTTGCCATGGTAATGAACCGTAGGAACAGGAATCTCTGATGGTTACCCTGGTAATTGACCATAGCAACGTGACTGTCTGATGGTTGCCATGGTATCTGACCGTAGCAACAGAAATGTGTGATGGTTGCCATGGTAACTGACCATACCAATGGAAATGTCTAATGGTTGCCATGCTAACTGACCGTACCAACGGAAATGTGTGATGGTTGCCATGGTAACTGACAGTAGCAAAAGGAATGTGTGATGGTTGCCATGGTAACTGACCATAGCCATGGGAATAGAAATGTGTGATGGTTGCCATGGTAACTGACAGTAGCAACAGGAATGTGTGATGGTTGCCATGGTAACTGACCATACCA
>NW_020910254.1:0-528 GCF_003984885.1 Neopelma chrysocephalum | reverse complement strand
GCCATGGTAACTAACTATAGCAGTTGGAAGTATGATAGTTGCCATGGCGACCGACCACAGCAAGAGGAATGTATGATGGTTGCCATGGTAACTGACAGTACCAACGGGAATCTCTGATGGTTGCCATGGTAAGTGACCAAAAAGGTGGGATGTATGATGGTTCCCAGGCTAAACTGAGCATAGCGAAGGGAATGTATGATGGTTGCCATGGTAATGAACCGTAGGAACAGGAATCTCTGATGGTTACCCTGGTAATTGACCATAGCAACGTGACTGTCTGATGGTTGCCATGGTATCTGACCGTAGCAACAGAAATGTGTGATGGTTGCCATGGTAACTGACCATACCAATGGAAATGTCTAATGGTTGCCATGCTAACTGACCGTACCAACGGAAATGTGTGATGGTTGCTATGGTAACTGACAGTAGCAAAAGGAATGTGTGATGGTTGCCATGGTAACTGACCATAGCCATGGGAATAGAAATGTGTGATGGTTGCCATGGTAACTGACTGTAGCAACAGGAATG
>NW_020910253.1:0-326 GCF_003984885.1 Neopelma chrysocephalum | reverse complement strand
ATTTGGGGTCAGTTTTTGGGGTTATTTTGGGGTTATTTTGTGTTGTGTTTTTTTTTTTTGCAGTTTTGGGGTCAGATTTTGGGCCGGTTTGGGGTGAGATTTTGGGGTGATTGGGGCCAGTTTTTGCGTGAGTTTTGGATCAGTTTTTGGGTAAGTTTTTGGGCTGATTTGAGTCAGTTTTTGGAGGAGTTTTTTTGCAGTTTTTGGGTTGATTTGGGCCAGTTTGGGGTCAGATTTTGGGGTCCTTTTTTGGGGGGATTTGGGTCAGTTTTGGGGCCAGTTTTGTGTCATTTTTTTGGGGTGTTTGGGGTCAGTTTTGGGGTCAG
>NW_020910252.1:0-577 GCF_003984885.1 Neopelma chrysocephalum | reverse complement strand
GGGCCAGTTTTGCTTCAGTTTTGGATCAGTTTTTGGGGCGAGTTGGGTCAGTTTTTGGGGTGATTTGAGTCAGTTTTTGGAGTGGTTTTTTTTGCAGGTTTTGGGGTGACTTGGGCCAGTTTGGGGTCAGGTTTTGGGGTCCTTTTCTGGGGTGATTTGGGTCAGTTTTGGGGTCAGTTTTGTGTCATTTTTTGGGGTGTTTTGGGTCAGTTTTGGGTCAGGTTTTGGGCCGATTTGGGGTCAGTTTTTGGGGTTATTTTGGATCAGTTTTGTGTTGTGTTTTTTTTTTTTGCAGTTTTGGGGTCAGATTTTGGGCCGGTCTGGGGTGAGATTTTGGGGTGATTGGGGCCAGTTTTTGCGTGAGTTTTGGATCAGTTTTTGGGTAAGTTTTTGGGCTGATTTGAGTCAGTTTTTGGAGGGTTTTTTTTTGCAGGTTTTGGGGTGACTTGGGCCAGTTTGGGGTCAGGTTTTGGGTCATTTTCTGGGGTGATTTGGGTCAGTTTTGGGGTCAGTTTTGTGTCATTTTTTGGGGTGTTTGGGGTCAGTTTTGGGTCAGTTTTGGGTCAGTTTTTGGGCC
>NW_020910251.1:0-1156 GCF_003984885.1 Neopelma chrysocephalum | reverse complement strand
CACTGGACCGGAAAAGAAAGGAGTTGTAGTTGTTGGAGAAGAGGTGGCCATGTTCTGAGGACATGAGGAGCAGGGGTAGGAGCCCCTTGGGGCTCCAGCCCCCCCCCAGCCCCTTGGGTGGGGCTGCAGGGACTTGGAACAGTGTTAAACTGGGCTAAGTACCTGTATCTGGAAAGCTGAAGGAGTTTTCTCCACCGTGAGTGGGCAGACGGAGAAGCGGCAGAGCAGCAGTGGATGGAGAAAAAGCGACAGCACAGAGCCAGGAGATAAGAGAAGCAGCAAAACAAACATGCATCAAAGCAGACAGAAAAACTTCTGTGAGCCAAGAGAGAGAGAGAGAAAACAGCAGAGAGAACTAAGTTTTACGGAGAGAAATTTGGGGTAAGAACTGCCAAACTCCCCCAAATTTTCGTTGAGATCCCTCCAAAAATGGAAGGGTGGACTCCTATTAATTGGAAGTCCTATTAATTGGAACCCCCTGCTCCTGCAAAATCTAAACATATCACAACAATTCTAATACTCTGCAATCAACATATACTCTTCTAAAAATCCAAATATAATCAAAATCTCTCTACTACACATTAGCACAATTCTACTATGAACTTAACTCTATATCAAGCACTTACATTACTATAGCCTTACTTTATCAACAATAGTACGGTCTGTGTTTTGTGTGGAAACTTGGAACAGTGTTAAACTGGGCTAAGTACCTGTAGCTGGAAAGCTGAAGGAGTTTTCTCCACCGTGAGTGGGCAGACGGAGAAGCGGCGGAACATCACTGACCGGAGAAAAAGTGGCGGCACAGAGCCAGGAGATAAGAGAAGCAGCAAAACAAACATGCAGCAAAGCAGACAGAAAAACTTCTGTGAGCCGAGAGAGAGAGAGAAAACAGGAGAGAGAACTAAGTTTTACGGAGAGAAATTTGGGGTAAGAACTGCAAAACTCTCCCAAACTTTCTTTGAGATCCCTCCAAAAATGGAAGGGTGGACTCCTATGAATTGGAAGTCCTAAATGCTTTGGTCCTGAGAGCTCAGCCAGGACAAAATGTGTGAGGGAGGACCTTGGGCCCTCCCTCGCTGCAGCTTCAGAGAAGCCAGCAGCCATCTTGGGGCAGAGCACAGAAGCTCTGCAAGGGACTTGAATCCCCTGAAGATAC
>NW_020910250.1:0-511 GCF_003984885.1 Neopelma chrysocephalum | reverse complement strand
CATGAGGAGCAGGGGCAGGGACCCCTTGGGGCTCTGCCCCCCCCCCAGCCCCTTGGGTGGAGCTGCAGGGACTTAGCCCAGTTTAACACTGTTCCAAGTGCCTGTAGCTGGAAAGCTGAAGGAGTTTTCTCCACTGTGAATGGGCAGACGGAGAAGCGGCAGAGCAGCAGTGGATGGAGAAAAAGCGACAGCACAGAGCCAGGAGATAAGAGAAGCAGCAAAACAAACATGCAGCAAAGCAGACAGAAAAACTTCTGCGAGCAAAGAGAGAGAGAGAGAGAGAAAAAACAACAGAGAGAACTAAGTTTTGCGGAGAGAAAGTTGGGGTAAGAACTGCAAAACTCCCCCAAACTTTCTTTGAGATCCCTCCAAAAATGGAAGGGTGGACTCCTATGAATTGGAAGTCCTAAATGCTTTGGGCCTGAGAGCTCAGCCAGGACGAAATGTGTGAGAGAGGACCTTGAGCCCTCCCTCGCTGCAGCTTCAGAGAAGCCAGCAGCCATCTTGAGGC
>NW_020910249.1:0-331 GCF_003984885.1 Neopelma chrysocephalum | reverse complement strand
GGGGGCTTTTCCTTTCCCTCTGCTGGAAAGTGGAGGAGAGGCTCAGCTCTGAAGCTGAGCCAAGGAGAAAGGGGTCGTGGAGGATAGGCCTGGCCCTCGGGAGAAAGGTCCCAAGCAAAATTGGAGACGGACCCCCTTTCCCAGAGAGAGAGAGAGAGAGGGGAGCCCGGAGGATGTCTCTGCCAGGCAGGACAACCAAAAACCTGAGGAGAAATCCACATGCCAGGACGTGGACACTTGATAAGCAGAACCACACTGCAGCAGCCTACGGATCAAGGGATGACAGAGAGAGAGATCACACAGCAGCAGGAGAGCAAGGACTCAGAGCTAT
>NW_020910248.1:0-426 GCF_003984885.1 Neopelma chrysocephalum | reverse complement strand
CCCCCCCCCAAGCCCCTTGGGTGGGGCTGCAGGGACTTAGCCCAGTTTAACACTGTTCCAAGTGCCTGTAGCTGGAAAGCTGAAGGAGTTTTCTCCACCGTGAGTGGGCAGACGGAGAAGCGGCAGAGCAGCAGTGGATGGAGAAAAAGCGACAGCACAGAGCCAGGAGATAAGAGAAGCAGCAAAACAAACATGCAGCAAAGCAGACAGAAAAACTTCTGCGAGCAGAGAGAGAGAGAGAAACAACAGCAGGGAGAACTAAGTTTTGCAGAGAGAAAGTTGGGGTAAGAACTGCCAAACTCCCCCAAACTTTCTTTGAGATCCCTCCAAAAATGGAGGGGGTGGACTCCTATGAATTGGAAGTCCTAAATGCTTTGGTCCTGAGAGCTCAGCCAGGACGAAATGTGTGAGAGAGGACCTTGGGCC
>NW_020910247.1:0-1176 GCF_003984885.1 Neopelma chrysocephalum | reverse complement strand
TGTCTGGGACTAGGGAATTGGATTTGGGGTTGAAGGTTGAAGCCCCTGTGGTATGGTGGAGGCTGGGAGAAGTATAAGTATGGAGAGGCCTGGCAGGTGGATTGTATTACATTGCCACAGATCGCCAAGGAAGCAGCCACAGGATCAGGTGTGGACAATAAGACACACAAGGCAGACAATAAGATACAATAACTGAGTTATTGCACCAGTTAGTAAAGGTTAGCAGACACAAATGAATCATATGCATATTAGTATGAGGAACGTGCTAATAATGAACAGGCAGACCGAGCTGCACAAGTCAAGGTGTCACAAGCAGACCTAGACTGGCAGCAGAAGGGAGACTTGTTCCTAGCTCGATGGGCCCATGATGCTTCAGGTCATCAGGGCCGAGATGCCACTCACAGATGGGCACGAGACCAAGGGGTGGATTTAGCCATGGATATTATCTCTCAAGTTATCCGTGACTGTGAAACCTGTGCTGCTATCAAGCAGGCAAAAAGGTTGAAGCCCCTGTGGTATGGTGGAGGCTTGGAGAAGTAGAATATGGGGAGGCCTGGCAGGTGGATTGTATCACATTGCCACAGACCCACCAAGGTAAGTGCTCTGTGCTCACCATGGTGGAAGCAGCCACGGGATGGTTGGAAACATATTCAGTACCACATACAACAGCCCAAAACACCATTCTAGACCTTGAGAAGCTGGTCCTGTGCAGACATGGCACTCCAGAGTGCATTGAGTCAGACAATGGGACTCATTTCAAGAACAGTCTAGTGGCCACTTGGGCACGGGAGCATGGTGTTGAATGGGTATATCACATCCCATATCATGCACCTGCTGCAGGAAAAGTCTAACACTGAAAAACTCCTAGACTACAGCAAAGAGCTCAGTAGCATTGCAGACACAGGTGACAAGTACAAAGTAGACATTGCTCAGCTGGAGGAGTTTTTTTCTCCACCCCTCGCCCTGTGGGGAGTCAACAGTTCTTAGGACAATCGTTCCCCAACAACCTCAGATGTGGACAATAAGACACACAAGAGACAGGTACACGAGAACTGAGTGTCGTGGGGGGAAACAGTTTTCTCCCTGGAGTTGTGAAATTTGATGCCTCAAGCCCTCTAATGTTTTTTTCATTTTTCTAATTTTGTAAGCCTTACAAGTTTTATAGGTAATAGAAGT
>NW_020910246.1:0-578 GCF_003984885.1 Neopelma chrysocephalum | reverse complement strand
CTCCACCCGCTGGGTATCATGAACGACGTAGGAGTCCATCTCCACGGCGTGAATGACGTAGGAGTCCATCTCCATGGCTTGAATGGCGTAGGAGTCCATCTCCACGGTGTGAACGGCGTAGGAGTCCATCTCCATGGCTTGAATGGCGTAGGAGTCCATCTCCAGGTCCTGTGCAGACATGGCACTCCAGAGCAGATTGAGTCAGACAATGGGACTCATTTCAAGAACAGTCTAGTGGCCACTTGGGCACAGGAGCATGGTATTGAATGGGTATATCACATCCCATCTCATGCACCTGCTGCAGGAAAAGTCTAACGCTATGCAACTTCTAGACTACATCAAGGAATTCAGTAGCATTGTTGGCACAGCTCAGCAGTATAAAGCCGATATTGCTCAGCTGGAGGGGTTTTTTTTCTCCACCCACTGGGTATCGTGAACGACGTAGGAGTCCATCTCCACGGTGTGAACAACATAGAAGCTCATCCCCACGGCATGCCCAGTCCCCACCTCCACGTGAGAGATACAGGGAGGAGGCGGGAGCGGTTCCACGTAAGAGCGGAAGAGTAAAGAGGGAGGTG
>NW_020910245.1:0-868 GCF_003984885.1 Neopelma chrysocephalum | reverse complement strand
ATGACCGTGGTGGAGCAACCTTTGTCTGGGACTAGGGAATTGGATTTTGGGTTGAAGGTTGAAGCCCCTGTGGTATGGTGGAGGCTGGGAGAAGTATAAGTATGGAGAGGCCCGGCAGGTGGATTGTATCACATGGCCACAGACCTGCCAAGGAAGCAACCACAGGATGGTTGGAAATATTCAGTACCACATACAACAGCCCAAAACACCATCCTAGGCCTCTAGGAGCGGAATCAAGAGAAAAGAAGACAACAGTACAAAAGGCCCGTGGTATATTGTCACTGGATGATTTATACCCTGACTACACATTCAGTGTCACAAAAGATGCAAAGAAGTGGCCAAAGTATCCCCCTCAACCTGAGGGAGAATTATTCCGACCCCTCCAGACCCAACCTTCTCTTGGAGGTGTGGATGATTGGAGGAAGCCCTTACCTTGGCACCTGAGACACTACTCGCTACATCCACCCGCTGGGTATTTTGAACGACGTAGGAGTCCATCTCCATGGTGTGAACGGCGTAGGAGTCCATCTCCACAGTGTGAACAACATAGAAGCTCATCCCCACGGCATGCCCAGTCCCCACCTCCACGTGAGAGATACAGGGAGGAGGCGGGAGCGGTTCCACGTAAGAGCAGAAGAGTAAAGAGGGAGGTGGAAAAGATTCTAGGTGGGAGAGATGGACAAGAAATCATGCGAGAAAGCAAAATTACACAATCACTGACCACAAGAGAGCTCCGAGATTTATGGAGAGGTTATATGCGCTTGCCTGCAACAGCCCAAAACACCATTCTGGGTGTCGAGAAGCAGGTCCTGTGCAGACAGGGCACTCCAGAGCACATTGAGTCAGACAATGGGACTCATTTCAAGAA
>NW_020910244.1:0-351 GCF_003984885.1 Neopelma chrysocephalum | reverse complement strand
CCCTTTGGAATGTGTTGTCCTGCCAGGAAAACTGGGTGATCCTGTGGTTTCTGACTCCTGGAATTTGATTTAGGGGAGTGAGGTCTTCGGGAGATCTTGGAAAAGCAGGGCAGACCCTCTGGAATGTGTTGTCCTGTCTGGAAAACTGGGTGATCCCGTGGCTTCAGCCTCCTGGTGTTTGGGGTGGGAGAGTGGGATCTCCAGGAGATTCCCATAAAAGCAGGGCAGACCCTTTGGAATGCGTTGTCCTGTCTGGAAAACTGTGTCATCAGGCTCCTGGAATTTGATTTAGGGGAGTGGGATGTCCAGGAGATCCCTGGAAAAGCAGGGCAGACCCTTTGGAATGTGTTG
>NW_020910243.1:0-307 GCF_003984885.1 Neopelma chrysocephalum | reverse complement strand
GAAGCACCTTGGATGGTCCCCAAGACCCCAGGGATGGTGCCCATGCCTTGGGACGTCCCCTGAGATCCCAGGGGGTCTCCCATCCCAGCCTGGGATGATCCCACAGCTGGGAGCCCCCAAGATGGTCCCCGAGCAGGGAAGCACCTTGGATGGTCACCAAGACCCCAGGGATGGTCCCTGAGACCCCCGAATGGTCCCCGATCAGGGAAGCACCTTGGATGGTCCCCAAGACTCCAGGGATGGTGCCCATGCCAAGGGATGTCCCCTGAGATCCCAGAGGGTCTCCCATCCCAGCCTGGGATGATCC
>NW_020910242.1:0-315 GCF_003984885.1 Neopelma chrysocephalum | reverse complement strand
TTGCTTATGGACGAAGGCTCCTCCCACAACAAAGGTGCCAGCACAGACACCTCTTTTTGCTCAAGATTTCCCCAGGCTGGCCCATCCACTGCACCACAAACCCAGTGATTCCTGGCTTTCTTTCCTGGAGATATGGGCTGTTATTTCCAGTTTTCAGCCCTGCCTCCCAACTGCCAGACCAGCTCCCAAAATTGCATAGAAACAAAGATTCCTCCAGCACCAAGTCGCCAGCACAGAAAGCTCTTGCTGCTTCTAGTAGAGTCTCCAAGTAGACAAAGCAACTGCAACACAAAGCAAAAGCTTTCTTGCTTTCTT
>NW_020910241.1:0-356 GCF_003984885.1 Neopelma chrysocephalum | reverse complement strand
CCTGGAAGGTCACAAATGGATCACCTTGGAGCCTTCCCTTCTCCAGGCTGAACAATCCCAAATCTCCCAGGGATAGGGAAAGGTGCTCCATCCTTCTAACCATCAACTCCAGGAGGCTTCAGCTGCCTCTGGACAAGGTCTCTGACATCTGGACATCCCCATTTCCCGGTGGCCCCATCTCCTGACACCCCAAAAATCCCACCACATCCCATCTAAACCTCCTCTCTGTCAGGTTGAAGCCATTCCCTCTCATCCTGGCACTCCAGGCCCTTGCAAAAATTCCTTCTCCATCTCCAGTTTCTGCTCCCCTCAGGTCCTGGAAGGCCACAGTTGGGTCGCCCTGGAGCCTTCTCTTC
>NW_020910240.1:0-3148 GCF_003984885.1 Neopelma chrysocephalum | reverse complement strand
AGCATCCATAACCCATAAAAGCATCCATAAACCCATTAATATTAATCTTGTATCAAAAGAAAATTTTGTAGTTCCAGTTAATTTCTGTGTGCCTGATTTTCTTATTCATTCCATTGGTATGAAATTTAACTGTTGAACTATTGTTTATTACATAAATCTACTAGTTATTTCAGGAGAGGTGATGGTGTCACCCTTAAATAGTTCAGATGCTTCAGAACAGAAACAAGAGAGTCCAGGCATTTGTCACTTGCTGAGAGAGAAGTCATCTCTAAGCTCTGTGTTTGATGAAATATCCACAAAAACTCCTGAAAAAAGAAAAGCTGTGCAAGATAATATTAATGTGGATAGTTTATCAATCATTCCAGAAAAACAAGCATCTCTGGTGAAATCAGGAAGGAAAAGAAGGACTCCAAAGCAGAAGTTGGAGCCAGTTGAGGTCATGTCAGGCATCAAGCAGCTGCTGAGGACCCCGCGGCGGAAGCCAGAACCGGTGGAGGACCTGTCTGGCATTAGGCAGCTCATGAGGACCCCACAGCAAGAGCCAGCAGCCATTACAGATGACATTGCCCTTAAGAGGTTGCTGAAGACTCCAGCACAAAGGAGGGGAGCAGTAAAAGGCATGGCAGGTGTTACTTCAGTCCAGAAAACCCCAAAACAGAAATACCCACCAGTTGAAGACATGGTTGGGATCAGCCTCATTTTCAGGACAGCAAAGGAAAAGGTTCAACCCATAGAAAACATGTTTGGTATCAGCAGATTGGTGAGGTCTCCCAGACAGAAGAATCAACCAGTTGAGGATTTTATGGGGCTGCAAAGGCTCATGGCAGAGCCCAGGCAGAAACCTTCTGATGGTGAAGTGGACTATGTTGGAATGACAGAAATGTTTGATACACCGGAGGAAATGGAGGTAAAATTCTTTCCTTACCTTTTGAAAGGGATGTGTTGAGACTTCAAAGCCTGTGGTTGAAATGAATTCTTAGACCTCCTAGTATGACTTCATGTATCTTGGAGTATTTTATAGACAGCTGCCTTTGCCTGTGTTAATATGTATTTTCTTTGGAGGGACCCTGTGTAAGTAGCTCCTGAGGTTGCTCTGAGTGACCATTCTGACCTTACAATTCACAGCTTCATCACTTGTGTCATTTGTGAATTTTATTGGTGCTAATTTTCATGTTCTGTAGATAAAATGTTGAGTGTCACTGGGCTTAGTGCTTAGAACTACAATAAAACGCTGCAAAACACTCAGGTTTTTCTTCAGTACCCCAATTCCCTTTGAGCACTCATTTAGACACTTGTCAACCAATAGAGTTAACGTTACTTTTTAACTCTGCAGTGTTTGTTTTTCACTTTAAAAACTGCTACACCACTTTAGATGGCAAGAATTGTTTGCTACATTTGTGTGCTTTTGTCAGATATATGGAAGGAGTTATAAAACCAGTTGATTTCATTTTTAGTGGAAAGGATTTGCCAAGAATTTTTACAAGTAATTACTATACATTTTGTATTGGTTGGCTCCATAATTTCCTGTCCTGTCAGGCAGGCATTTATTGATCGTTGTTTATTCCCTTAGGTCAGATCAGTAATGGATTCTCAGCAAGGTTCTGCACCTCCTTGTTCTAATTCCAGTCATAAACATGGTGAGTACACTTTGTTTAGAGGAATAATGAACACAAAAAGTAATACATGTTACCATGAAGTTCAAATCTTGTTTAAAGCTCTCAAAGAGCTCTGCTAATTCCTGAGCTAAGATCCCTTTTTCCCTTGGAGACAGGTGAACATATTAGTGTGAAAAACCTGATGTTAAGGTTTCCACTTCAGATTATCTTTGCAAAGACTTTCAAGAGCATAGTTGAAAGTAATGAATGATGCCTACCAAATAAACCAAAGAACTTTGATCAGAAGCCTGATCTTTTCATGTAGGAATTGGTTAAAATATTTATTTATTTTTAAATTAAGATACTGTGTGATTTGTTTGAGAAAGGTGACTGTTAGGAAAATGGAAACTCACAGATACTTTGATCAGGCATAGTAATGTCTAACTTTTCTTTGTTCTCTTTGCCCTGTTCTAGAAAATAAAGGAAATATTCCCCAAGGTGATGATTCTCCACAAAAGGAATCAACTAGTGCAGAGCAGTCTCCCCACAGACCAAGAAGGGGCAGGCCAAGGAAGGCTGTCCATCCTGCTGCAGCAAAACAGAATGAAAAGGATGTGAATTTAAAAGAATTGCAAAGTCTGAATACCTTCAGCACCCAAGAGGAGATGGGAGCAATCACACCCGAAAACAAAGGAAGAGGAAGGAGAACTAAGCGTTGCCTACAAGAAGTTGTTTCAAAGCACCCTGATCAGGAACCACATGGAGCTACTAAAAGACCAGGAAGAGGTAAAAGGAAAGAACTGAAGGACTTGAAACATCCAAGTGAGACTCTTGAGTCTTGTGTTGAAGGTTCTTCAGTGCTACCAGAAGAGCCTGCAAATATGAAACAGCCTTTGCAAGAGTGTGGCGTCGATGACGTGTTAGAAACTGGAGATGATCCAGCCAAAAAGACAGGATCTGGTAACATTCAGAAGGAAAATTGTCAGCTGCAAACAGGTGTAAATAAACCTGATAGCAAATCTAATGACAGTGGTATAGAAGACAGTGAAGAAGTGCTTCTGTCACCCAGGAAGAGGACCAGAGGAGCAGAAAACACAGAACCACCGATTCCACCTAAAAGAGGACGAAGAGCTAGAAATGAGCAAGTGAAACAAGATCCTTCAGCAGAACTTCATGGAACAACAAGGAGGCTTCGTAAAGACCCACCAGCAAAGGCCCTACCAAGAGATGAACAGACTTTTGACAAGGATTCTGAGGCTGTCACAGCAGAAGAACCTGAAAAGGGAACAAAACTTGAAGTACAGGTAACAGAGAAAAGATTTAAGTCTTTAAGAAGTACTAGATACAGAAAGCACTCAGCTGAAGGAAAAACAGACACTTGTGGGGTCACACTTGATGAAAACACACCGAACATTCAGAAAACTGAGGAAACATCAAGTCAGACTGAAGCACAACCACACATCAAGAACAAGATGGAAATATCTCAGGGGTCTGAAACAGAAAATACTCAGGAAATTACAACAGAGGCATCTCAAAGATTAAAGGCAGAGTCA
>NW_020910239.1:0-1111 GCF_003984885.1 Neopelma chrysocephalum | reverse complement strand
AAACTTCTGCCCACCCACATGTGCCAATGCACATTCAGTGGCTGTTGCATTCTCTCAACCCTGAGAGACTTTCCAACACTGCAAGTGGAGAGAAAGGTGCTGATTACATCCCTCCTCTGGCAGAGGAGATGAAAGAGGAATCAGCCTCTGACTGTCAGTCCACTGTGATTCGCCTGCCCTCCTCTGAGCACTGCACAACTACTTAATCATGCAGGAATAAGGCTCTTAGTGAAAAAAAAAACGTGATTTCACAATATTCACATATTCAGCTGCCCATTCCTCCACAGGCAGGACAGGCTGCAAAGAGTTTACATGGCCCACAGGCCTCTGAAACATATATATTTTTATTATTATATATTTTTTATATTTTTATTTATTATTATATATTTTGTATTATAAATATAACTATAACTGTAACTATAAATACAAATATAAATATCTCTATACACCTCTGATCTGAACAAAGTTCCATCAGTATGAGAGCACAGTTCCACATTGTAATCTGTGGACAAATGTTAAATCACATGTTAAATCACAGTATGCTATATTGCAAGCACCAAATAAAGGTGTGAAAGCTGGGCTATGGGACCCTGAAAATACTTTTACCATGGAAATGGAAGCAATAACACAGTTTGAGTGGGGGTCATCCAGAGAAATGGTTTTCCCAGCCCTGAGAGCAGATAGTGGGAAGCCAAAAAAGAGAATGCGAGTCCTTTCTTCTGAGGCAAATATAGTTTTAACTTGGTCAGTTACAAGTTGGTTTTCCTTTCATCCCACCTTCCCAAACCAGGAGCTGTTCCCTCTACACAGTCCCCCACCACATTCCTTCTCCCTTACACCCCCACCCACACCTACCCACCCAAAAACTTTTCCCAACCACACCTCCCCACAATAAACAGTTCCAATCTCAATTAATAAAATCTGCCTTGTTTTTCTACAGTTCTACTTCATGTCCCCTCACTCAGAAAGAGACACTTTCTACAGCTGAGGATGTTGTCCTGGTTAGAATGTCTGGGACCAATTCATCACTGGATGGGTATAGCCCAGGACTGTCTATTCCATGACCTTCCATGCCATTTCCCAAAAACTGTTGTCGCTAGAGGCCTGTGAG
>NW_020910238.1:0-1101 GCF_003984885.1 Neopelma chrysocephalum | reverse complement strand
AAACTTCTGCCCACCCACATGTGCCAATGCACATTCAGTGGCTGTTGGATTCTCTCAACCCTGAGAGACTTTCCAACACTGCAAGTGGAGAGAAAGGTGCTGATTACATCCCTCCTCTGGCAGAGGAGATGAAAGAGGAATCAGCCTCTGACTGTCAGTCCACTGTGATTCTCCTGCCCTCCTCTGAGCACTGCACAACTACTTAATCATGCAGGAATAAGGCTCTTAGTGAAAAAAAAAATGTGATTTCACAATATTCACATATTCAGCTGCCCATTCCTCCACAGGCAGGACAGGCTGCAAAGAGTTTACATGGCCCACAGGCCTCTGAAACATATATATTTTTATTATTTTTTTATATATTTTTATTTATTATTATATATTTTGTATTATAAATATAACTATAACTATAAATACAAATATAAATATCTCTATACACCTCTGATCTGAACAAAGTTCCATCAGTATGAGAGCACAGTTCCACATTGTAATCTGTGGACAAATGTTAAATCACATGTTAAATCACAGTATGCTATATTGCAAGCACCAAATAAAGGTGTGAAAGCTGGGCTATGGGACCCTGAAAATACTTTTACCATGGAAATGGAAGCAATAACACAGTTTGAGTGGGGGTCATCCAGAGAAATGGTCTTCCCAGCCCCGAGAGCAGATAGTGGGAAGCCAAAAAAAAGAATGCGAGTCCTTTCTTCTGAGGCAAATGTAGTTTTAACTTGGTCAGCTCCAAGTCTGTTTTCTTTTCATCCCACCTTCCCAAACCAGGAGCTGTTACCTCCACCCAGTCCCCCACCACATTCCTTCTCCCTTACACCCCCACCCACACTTACCCACCCAAAAACTTTTCCCACCCACACCTCCCCACAATAAACAGTTCCAATCTAAATTAATAAAATCTGCCTTGTTTTTCTACAATTCTACTTCAGGTCCCCTCACTAAGAAAGAGACACTTTCTACAGCTGAGGATGTTGTCCTGGTTAGAACGGCTCGGACCAATTCATCACTGGATGGGTGTAGCCCAGGACTGTGTATTCTATGACCTTCCATGCCATTTCCCAAAAACTGTTGTCGGTAGAGGCCTGTGAG
>NW_020910237.1:0-409 GCF_003984885.1 Neopelma chrysocephalum | reverse complement strand
TGAAATCCTGGGAGTGTTTTTTCCCAGGGAAGCTGCGTCGTGGATCTCCATCACATCAGGACGTAAAGGATGGATCCAGTGCTGCAAATAAGTGCTAAATTCAGCATCAGGGAGGATGATGAGGCATCTCCAGAGGGATGGTGACACCTCTAGTGGCTCTGGGACTGTGTTCAAAGCCCAAAGCATGACAAACCCCTCTGGTGGGGAAGCACAGATGTCCCACTCCTGCCCTGCTCTGCTGACTCTCAGCCTGTTTGCTTCCAAGGCCATATCCCAGGGCCATCGGATTGTCCCTGTGCCAGCAGGAAGGAACCCAAAACCTGTCAGGGCCCCCAGGGTTGGATGTGACCACAAACTGCCCCGTGAGTGACACTCCCACCCTGCAGTGGTAAAGGATGGATCCAGTGCT
>NW_020910236.1:0-540 GCF_003984885.1 Neopelma chrysocephalum | reverse complement strand
TGAAATCCTGGGAGTGTTTTTTCCCAGGGAAGCTGCGTCGTGGATCTGCATCACATCAGGACGTAAAGGATGGATCCAGTTCTGCAAATAAGTGCTAAATTCGGTGTCAGGGAGGATGATGAGGCATCTCCAGAGGGATGGTGACACCTCTAGTGGCTCTTAACACGTGTGCAAAGCCCAAAGCATGACAAACCCCTCTGGTGGGAGCACAGATGTCCCACTCCTGCCCTCTCAGCTGAGTCTCAGACCATTTGCTTCCAAGGCCATATCCCAGGGCCATCGGATTGTCCCTGTGCCAGCAGGAGGGAGCCCACAACCTGTCAGGGTCCCCAGGGTTGGGTGTGACCACAAACTGCCCCGTGAGTGACACTCAAACACCCTGCAGTGGTAAAGGATGGATCCAGTGCTGCAAATAAGTGCTAAATTCAGCATCAGGGAGGATGATGAGGCATCTCCAGAGGGATGGTGACACCTCTAGTGGCTCTGGGACCGTGTTCAAAGCCCAAAGCACGACACACCCCTCTGGTGGGAGCACAGATG
>NW_020910235.1:0-1586 GCF_003984885.1 Neopelma chrysocephalum | reverse complement strand
GTCAGAAAATGCAATATGCAGTAAGATACAGTTTGCACACTCCTATCGTGGTGATATAGCTCTTGACCTTGGTACAAGGACTGAGAGGTTTTTCGAAAACCTTTTACCAACATTTAGCATGAATTATGACAGCTCTAAGTATGTTGATGGTTCCATAGGTATTTAGTCTCTGGTATGACATGAAAGACAACAGATATGAAGAAGAAGACAATAAATCAAGAGCTCCATGCTACGCTGAACTCCAAACAAATCTTGAAGAATCTCTTAAAAGTATCAACAACGTTAAAAAACAGAATAAAATACTCTGTATTTCCAAGAAGGAGCTTAAACTAGCCTACCTTGATTCCCCTTAGATGGCTGGGTTCACAAGCGATGGGCTCCCGGTTCCCGCTCGTCCCTTTCCCGCCGCTCCCGGACCCGCCAAGGACGGGCGGGCGCGGGGACGCCCCTGCGCATGCGCGGAGCCGCCTCCGGCACGCGGAGCCGCGCGAGGTTCGGGACCCTCGGGACGGGATCGGGAACCGGGATCGGGAACCGCAATCGGGAACCGGCGCCCGAGGTGGGTCCGTGTCCGGAGCCGCGGCATTCCCGGGGCTGGAGGGAACCACCCGGGAGAGATGCGGGAGCGGGGAGCGCCCACGGCGGGAGCGGGGCCGGGCACCGCCCCGGGCCCGGCTCCAAACCCCGGGCCCCGCTCCAAACCACGTACGCGGCAGGGAAAAGGATCTTTTTTTCCAGACTCACCTGTGTAAAATCTTGTCGATGATATTTCGAAGTTGGGAGAGAAAAAAGAAAGACCTGTGCCTCCGTGGAAACTGAGTAGTTAAGTTACTCTTTACTTTCCCTGCCTGTTCGATGCGTTTAAGGCATCCAGACTGTGAGGAACAGAGCATGAGGCACTTCCTGACCTGTAGCAAACCTGAAGGAGAATGTGAAGTAATAACTCAGGAGTGGAAGGTGCACCTTAAAACAAATCAAAAGAGCAGAGTTGGGGCAGAGGGTTTTATTCTTGCTTTTGCTTTCATTGCAGTCCCTAAATGCTAAATCAAGGCTCCAGGCTGGGGGAGAAGCTGGACCCCTCTGGAAAGACATAAGGACATTTGGTGCATCCTCTCAGCTCCACAGAAACTCTGGGAATACGGGCTGGGAGGCCTCTTCATCCCAGGTCTCACTGGCAGGGGTGTGACCAGCACGAAAGCAGTGCTCCCCTGCCAAAATTTCCTGAAGCTCATTAAAGGAGCAAGCCTGGTGGTTACCTCCCTGCTCTGTGCCTCACACAGTGACCAGTACAGAGAAAGATGCCATGGCAGCAAGAAATAATGCCTGGAAAACACAGATGGGATGTGAAAGACCCCAGCACAGCTGCTGGTGTGCCCTGACACCCCTTTGTAGCTTGTCCACCCTTCATGAACATGTGGCTGTCCCGGCATCTGTACAGCCCAGTATGGCTGTCCCAGTTCTGTACAGCCCAGCACAGTGTCCTGTACAGCCCAGCACAGTGTCCCAGCCCTGTACAGCCCAGTACGGCTGTCCCAGACCCTGTACAGCCCAGCACAATGTCCAAGCCCAGTACAGCCCAGCACAGT
>NW_020910234.1:0-1497 GCF_003984885.1 Neopelma chrysocephalum | reverse complement strand
TGGTGATATAGCTCTTGACCTTGGTACAAGGACTGAGAGGTTTTTTGAAAACCTTTTACCAACATTTAGCATGAATTATGACAGCTCTAACTATGTTGATGGTTCCATAGGTATTTAGTCTCTGGGATGACATGAAAGACAACAGATATGAAGAAGACGACAATAAATCAAGAGCTCTATGCTACGCTGAACTCCAAACAAATCTTGAAGAATCTCTTAAAAGTATCAACAACATTAAAAAATAGAATAAAATACTCTGTATTTCCAAGAAGGAGCTTAACCTAGCCTACCTTGGTTCACCCTAGATGACCGGGTTCACAGGCGACAGGTTCCCGGTTCCCGCTCGTCCCTTTCCCGCCGCTCCCGGACCCGCCAAGGACGGGCGGGCGCGGGGACGCCCCTGCGCATGCGCGGAGCCGCCTCCGGCACGCGGAACCGCGCGAGGTTCGGGACCCTCGGGACGGGATCGGGAACCGGGATCGGGAACCGCAATCGGGAACCGGCGCCCGAGGTGGGTCCGTGCCCGGAGCCGCGGCATTCCCGGGGCTGAAGGGAACCACCCGGGAGAGATGCGGGAGCGGGGAGCGCCCACGGCGGGAGCGGGGCCGGGCACCGCCCCGGGCCCGGCTCCAAACCACGTACGCGGCAGGGAAAAGGATCTTTTTTTCCAGACTCACTTGTGTAAAATCTTGTCGATGATATTTCGAAGTTGGGAGAGAAAAAAGAAAGACCTGTGCCTCCGTGGAAACTGAGTAGTTAAGTTACTCTTTACTTTCCCTGCCTGTTCGATGCGTTTAAGGCATCCAGACTGTGAGGAACAGAGCATGAGGCACTTCCTGACCTGTAGCAAACCTGAAGGAGAATGTGAATAACTCAGGAGTGGAAGGTGCACCTTAAAACAAACCAGAAGAGCAGAGATGGGGCAGAGGGTTTTATTCTTGCTTTTGCTTTCATTGCAGTCCCTAAATGCTAAATCAAGGCTCCACGCTGGGGGAAAAGCTGGACCCCTCTGGAAAGACATAAGGACATTTGGTGCATCCTCCCAGCTCCACAGAAACTCTGGGAGCACGGGCTGGAAGGCCTCTTCATCCCAGGTCTCACTGGCAGGGGTGTGACCAGCACGAAAGCAGTGCTCCCCTGCCAAAATTTCCTGAAGCTCATTAAAGGAGCAAGCCTAGTGGTTACCTCCCTGCTCTGTGCCTCACACAGTGACCAGTACAGAGAAAGATGCCATGGCAGCAAGAAATAATGCCTGGAAAACACAGATGGGATGTGAAAAACCCCAGCAAAGCTGCTGGTGTGCCCTGACACCCCTTTGTAGCTTGTCCACCCTTCATGAACACGTGGCTGTCCTGGCATCTGTACAGCCCAGTATGGCTGTCCCAGTTCTGTACAGCCTAGTGCAGTGTCCCAGGCCCTGTACAGCCCAGTACAGCTGTCCCAGTTCTGAACAGCCCAGCACAGTGTCCTGTACAGCCCAGCACAGTGTCCCAGCCC
>NW_020910233.1:0-9123 GCF_003984885.1 Neopelma chrysocephalum | reverse complement strand
TATCGGCCTCCACGCTCTGGCGCAGGGCCAGCTCCGTCTCGTACCTGGGTTGTGCAGGGAAGCACAGATTCAGGATGAGAACATCCCACACGGGCTTTCTTTGTGCCCAGATCTCCTTTCCCAGCTCCCTGCTGTGGTCTGCGTTTGCTGTCCATGCTGAATGCACCGTGCCTCGGATTTCTGCACCACTTCATGTCTATTATGTGAGAGCTTTCCTTCCTCAGCTGGTTTTTCCCTGCTCCTGCTCGCTGTGTATTTGGTATCACTTACTCAGCTGCATTTCTGCTTTGCTGATCCCATCTGTTCTGGTCTGGGGTGGAAATGGACCACTCCCTGCAGTGCCCGTCCCCAGCCTCACCACAAACGCTGTTGCTAAATGTTTTACCCAAGAACACTAATTAAGGGAGGGCTGGTGACCAGGAGCAAAATGCCTTTCATCATCCTGCCCTACCACAGTGGTGTGGGGAGACCTGTCTGGAGCCTCTGTAATTGGTGCTCTGAGCCTCCCCAGCGAGGTGGGAAGGAGCAGGGGGGAGGCAGCAGGTTCAGAGGGGGCACTCACTTCACACGGAAGTCATCGGCAGCCATCCTGCTGTTATCGATGTCCAGGATGATCTTGTTGTTATCAATGGTTGCACAGACAATCTGGAAAAGAGCAGAGCATGAGAGATGTCTCCTTCTCTCCTGTTCTACTCTGTAGGTCTTTCTGCATTGCAGTTAGGCAGTAACCCTGCACAATTCCCTTTTTCTGTTTCCTTCTCACTTAAGTAACCTAGTTCCTTGAGCAGAGAAGGTGAAGGAGGGGGCTTTGCCTCCTTTACTCACAGTCAGTAAAGAGATCAATTATGTAGAGGCTGGGAGTTAAAGAGCTGTGAGATGAGGCATCTCAGTTTCAAGATCTGAAGGCAAGTTCCAAAGAGGCTTCACAAAGTGAACCTGAAGAACCTTCCTTAAGTCACTAAATCTCAACTGATATTCAAGCTGGAGTGTTCTGGGCTTCAGACTTAAGGGACTTCAGGGAAGATGGTTGAAAGGTTACTTTAAGCCTTAGGATCAGCTTTTATTGTGGATTTATTAGTGTGAGGCTGTTTGTGCCCCTGTGACAATCAGTTTCAATACACAGCTTTTCTCACCTAGAATTTATAATGTTTCACTTCATAAAGCATTCAATGTGTATGTTTTGCCCTTGTTCCATAGTTCTCTTTGCTTTGCTTCCCCTACAGAGCTGACACCACTACCTTTCCTCAGAGCACACTGGTAATACCCTATTTACAGTTGTACAGTCCAAACACAATGTACCAAAACATCCTTTCCCTTTTCCAGAACGTTCTCCCACCCGTACCACCTTGCAGCACCCATCCTTGATGTGCCCCCACACTCAGCAGTGTCATAGGGGAACTTGCCAAAATTAGTTTGTGAACACATTCAGCAGCACCAAAGTTCCCCCGACAAGTGCAGCAGGTTCTAAACAGAAATTCAGCAATGAGCTGTCAATGGGGAGAATAACCCAGAGGGGCATTACCTGGTTCTGAAGGTCCTCGATCTCTTTGTAGTAGCAGCTGTAGTCCCGGGGCTCGCAGGACAGGCCCTGTGTCGCGTACCACTCTCTGATCCTGCACTCCAGCTCGGCATTCTCCTTCTCCAGGCACTTCACCTTGTCCAGGTAGGAGGCCAGGCGGTCATTGAGGTTTTGCATGGTGACCTTCTCATCGCAGGACGACAGCAAACAGTCGCCACCGAGACCCCCAACAACCACCCCTCCTCCGAGGCCAAAGCCCAGGCCATTGCCATAGCAGTTGCCACCTCCATAGCTCCCACCAGCCAAGCTACCAACGCTCAGTCCCCCTCCATAATTCACTCCACCGCAGTAGCTCCTTCCAGAGAAACCTCTGGCACTGCCTATCCCATAGGAAGAAATCCGTGCTCCACCACCACCACCAATGATACAGCTGCCACCACTGCTCCTGCCTTTGCTAGACACAGTAATAGTCTCCTTAATGTTGCAACTCATGGCGACAGCGGTTGGCAAGGCAAGCAGAAGCCCAAAGCAAGATGCACAGCTTGATATGAAATCAGACTGCGAGCTGGCCGTGGCCGCCCATCCCTATTTATACCTTCCACAGTGGGTGTCACCACTGCTCCTTCTTCCCATAAGGCTGGCTACTCCAGCCATTGGTGCCAAGAATAATTTCTCAAAGGGAAGTTTCCTTTCAAGAAGCCTGGTAGACGAGGAAGATGCTTTACATGTCTCTTGCTAATTTCAAAAATACATTAGCAATAATGTTTTATGAATCATCAGCTTTTTGTTTATGATGCAAACTTACAGCATTAAGCCAGGAAAAACACTGTCCTAAATTACATACCAGGAAGAAATCATTAAAGGTTATTGCATCAAAGAGCTCTTTATCTCTCATTAATTTATTTTCATTTTATTTTGAGTTGAACAAGCAGTTTTCATGCAAGGTGCTGAGGTTGGAATATGCAAGATGAAAAAGAAAGAAGAAATACTAAGTTTGCTTCTCGAATGATGTATGAGGAATGATGTAAGAACTCTGTAGAGAGATCAGAGACACAGAGATTAACCTTTAAATCTCTCCACTGGCAAAATGACAAATCTGGAACACTCTGCTACGAGACAAGTGAGACCAAGGAGGGATCTCTTAATAGACACGGATGAAAGGTTCTTCATATATGATTGTGGCTCTCCAGTAATTCACAAGGGATTTGTTTCATTATGTGGAGAGTGTAAAGGAAGGTAAAAGTGCTTTAAATATTTCCTGTTGTTCAGTGAAAGATAATTTCTACACTTTTCCTCATTATGGATTGTAATTGTTGCTGGGAAAGGGTGGTGAAACAGTGGATGGGAGTGGAAACATCCTATGGCCAATTTCTCTGTCAATATGTGCTGTGCTCTAATCAGAGCTTCGGGATTGCTGTCCTGGCACATATAAAGACAGAGCTGCTGATGGAGCTGCAGAGCAGTCGCTGCCCATTGCAGCTCCACATGGGCTTGGAAAAGGTGGGTTTGGTACAAACCAGAGTTTCTCTGTCAGTAAAATTTCTGAATCTTAACTAGGCAGGGAAAATAAAAACTAGGGATCCTTTCACACTTCTGACATCAAAAGTGAGGCTCAGCTCATTTTCATGAGATGTTTTGCTGAGACTCCAGACCACTGGACCTGTCCCTGGGAGCCCCTGTTCCAGTGGCCATGGAGCAAGGGACAGGCATTCCTGAGCTTTCTGAAACCAACCATTCCCTGTAAGAAATTCTACAAGCCTGCTTCACCAGGGAAGAGTGACTTCAAACTCTCGCTGAAATGGCATTATCAACTGAAATAGGTTTTGTTATGGAAGGTAAATGATCCCATTTACCAAAGGACTGAATTATCCCAGTATTTGTGGATTTACCCATCATTTTATTGCTCTTATTTCTGTTGAAAAGACGCCTTCCCTTATCTTTGCCTCCTTGGATGTTCCTTATCCAGCGCCATAATAGCCAGCAGCATTCCAGTGATATCTCCAGCAAGCTGGAGACGGGTGTGGAGAGACTTCCCAAAGTGATTTTACTCAAAGACAAAGCTCTCGGCGCTGGCAGAGCTGCAGCTGGGCCCAGCCGTGGTGCCTCCCTGCCTGCCACACGCTGGGCCTCCCTCCAGCCCCAAACACACAGAAACAAAGCTCAGATTAGGCAAAACCTCTAATAAAGTTACTGTGTATAGGGAGAAACAGCTGGATTTCATTCCTAGGACCCGAGAACATAATTGGGAGCCAGGGCGTGGCGGCAGGAACGGACCGAAACTGCCGAGAGCTGCGGCGCTGGAAGCTTCGCCTGGGCTGCAGATGATTCCTCAGGAGTTTCCCAACAGCTGTCTGCAGCATCTCTCCTGAGTGAGCACACATTCCTCCCCGGCTCCACAGTTATCACTGCAGCACATCAGAGCAGCACAGGCAGGAACACGGGCTGACACTGCTCCGTGGGAGGGGAGGGTGTCTGCGTGCCCACTGCAGGGACGGCTCCTGACCCCTCCGGACACCTCGGCCCCCTCAGACCCACCTAAACTATGCCCAGGAGCTTCAAACCACACACACTTCCCTCTGCCTCGCTATTTTTCCTGTTTGTCTTCAGGAAATGAGGGCACCAGTTAAACTAAGATAAAATTAAGTGATTGTTTTCTGAAACATTAAAAGATTAAATTAAGCTTTTCCTCCTATTTTCATTCAGTTACTTGAACTCCTAAGCTTCCTGGGTCTGTCTCATTAGCACAAAGAAATACGGAAATCTTATGGAAATGTAGTTTCCAATGGTTGCAGCTCCATAATTTGCAGCTCTTTAATAAATGGGGTGTTTCCAGGGTGTTTTCTGCTGGGGGACTGTTAATCATAAGCTGCCTCTCCTGAGCTGCCTTCCAGGTGCGTCCCAACTCATAGGTCCACAAACAACATCACAGCATCCCAGGAGCTGAGGCTGTACCCCCTCCCCCAGGGGGCTTTCCGGAGGCATATTCATCATGTCTGGATCATTAGAGTCCTTCTGACCATGTCATTAGGTCTCTTTCACCTCTCAGGAATTTAGGACAGCTCCTTTGTGAAAGCGCACGCTTCGGCCGTGGTGGGAGGGGTGGGAGGTCTGTGCAGGAGCCCAGGGAATCTGGAGGAGCAGCTAGATGTCAGCAACAGTTCGCAAGAGGAGGAACAACCCAGAGCTGGGAATCAGATGGGGTTGCCAGGAGAGAGTGGCAAGTTTTTATATATCTTACATGGCCGAGAGTTTCCAGAAGAATGGAAACTGGAAGGGCCTCAGTGCAGTGCCTTTATATTTTTAGAAATGAGAGTGTGAGGACTCGTAGGTTGGGAAGGATTGAGGCCGGAAAGGGCAGCAGTGGGTTATCTCACTGTCTGACTTTGCACTGAACGAGGCAGGAGGAGACAATGGGAATGGAAAAGGGAAAGGTTTGCTTTTTTGACTTCTCAGAGCTCAGAACAGCTGAGCTCCAGAGGAGACCAACAGAAATTTGCCACTATAGGCACAATATGTATTATATTTAAAGATGACTTGATTTAGAGTCTTGGTTTAAAAGCTTCTACCTTTGGCCACTTTGGTCACTGCAGGTGTTCCAGTGCTACATTGTCTTGTCTTGCCCATGGATACTCTTGAGCTCAGTGTCTGGTAGATGAAATAAAAGAAATGCTACTGAGACATCTTCTCTCCAAGGGCACCTTTCACCTGCTCCCTGAGACTTTAGTGGTTAAACTTCTTCAGGGACTTGCTGCCGTGTAAAGCCCGTTTCAGTATCAGGAGAGTATGGAAGCACTGGCAGCAGAACTGTGTGCTGTATGTACAGTCCTGAAGTGGTTTTCTCTTTCTACCTGTCCTCCTCCTGCCCTGAGCCTGCTGGCCCATAACCTCCAGCCCTTGACAGAAAAGGAGTGACCAGGAGTTTTGCTTCGCCAGGTCATGTCACGGGTGAATCTTACTCTGTAGCAGCCACATCACAGTCACCCGTCACTGCTTGGCTTTCTGGACCAACACTTTAATCCTCCAAACACCCTCATAATGCTTTTAACTGCAAGTTCTGCAAACCCAGAGTGCCTCAGGGCAGGTCAGTGCCAGGACACACTGGCTCAGCAGCAGCTCCTGTTCGAGGCCCAAAGAGGGAGTGATCCTTGTCTTACCTGTGAGGTTTGAGTGCCTCTGTGGCTTTTTTCTCCATTCTGTTCTCTGTTGAGCTGCTCATTTTCAGCTCCCACCCTGCCCTCCCCAGCTCCCCAGACAAGGTGTGTTTCATCTAAAGATGATCTTCCAACCATTCCTGATGTTCAGGTTGAAACTCTTTGCAATAGAAGGATGACCAGTAAATGACTCAGTCACTGTGGGAAAATAGAGGAGATAAACCTTTTGCCTCCAGTCCTTTTCCCAGTGGGAAGATTTCTATAGAATTAAAGGAATAGGTCCAAACATAAGCCATGTCAGGAGAAATTGAATCAGTTGTGGAGACCAAGATTTCCTCTTCACCCTAATCACAACCTCCAGGCTGGGTGATGGAGTATGAGAGGGCCCAGCCCAGATGTGTCAGCACTAGACTGGGACTGAGGCAAACTGTCTCCAGATGTTCCACCAGTGACGCTCAGAACTTTTCTAGGGCTGTGTTTTAGCCCAGTGCTGTGTGGGAAGGACACAAGTGTCTCCTGACCTGCCTGTCCGTGTGGGTGATGCAGGAACAGGCAACATCTGCCTCAGGCTGTGACAGGGAGCAGTGGGACAAGACCTGCCAGGTCAGTGAGGCCACTCTCTGACTCCTGCTGGCAAAGCAGCTTTGTTCCCAGTGCAGGATGACCCCGACCAGTTTAGGTGCCCCGTGTGCCCATGGCTCACCCCCTGGTGTTCTAAAGAAACTCAGCCTCAGACGCACGTTCTTGATTGCATCAGGCACAAGCAAAGTTTTATTAGAGACATTTTTCAGCAGCAGGTACACTAGTGATGGCTGATCACTGGCTGACTCCAGCAATAGTCGTGGTGCTGGGCCACACACAGCAACACAGACTGGAAAAGCAAACAGCAAACCAAAGCAGAATGTGGCCCAACGCTCTGCTCATCCCTCTGGCACATTGCTTAGCACGGCTGAGCGGCGCAGACGAGCACACCCCGTGCTCTCTGCAGACACATGCAGTAAATATTCTCTCTTCATCCGTAGCTCTGCTTCAGGCTCCTCTTGGATATTCTTGTTTCTCTGCTTAATCACAAATCCTTCGGCAAGGCACTGGAGAGATCAAAGGAAACATTACAGTGTTTATGGCAAAAATGGATTCTTTCCCACACTGTCATTCCCCACACGTGATCATTTCACAAGCCAATTCAATTAGAACTTCAGATAAATACTGCCCCTTCTTGGGAAGGTCTGATGGCTCCTGCCAGCCAGGCAGATGGATCTGTTTGTGCTGTAGCACAGGCTGCCCTTCTCCATAAAAATGCCAGGCAGTGGAAGCTGGAGATGTGGATGAGGGAATGGCACTGGGGTCTGCGCCGGAGTAATGCCCCCGCTCACCCTCATTTCCTGGACCAACTCATTTTCATTCTTTCCTTTTCAGTTTGGCTGGAAGCTTCCTCTTGAACTAGGACTAGCAGCTATCTGCCAGTATTCCCATGATTCCTGCTTTTTCTACCTCCACCTTGATCTCTGAGCACTCTGCTTTCTCCTGCTCTTTCCTCTGTCCCCCATCTCATGTCAGTCCTTTCTCCATGTTGTCCATGGCTTGCCTGCCTGCTGACTCTGTCCCTCTCCCTTTTATCCCTCTTCCCCTCCTCCCTTTGGCAGCTCTCCTGTGTCTCAGCAGAGTCCCAGCTCCCAAAAGCTCTCCTCTCAGCCACTCCTCTGTGCCTCCCATCCTGTATTTCCCAGGGGCCCCACAATAAAACTTTCAAGTACATCTGTGAGCTGCCTGGGAAAGATCTTTCTTCCTGCCCATCCGTGTTGCATTAGAGCAGAGGAAACTGTGGAAACCCTCAGAGTGGGGCAGTTCTTACCTTGGATCTCCGCAGCTGCACAGGATGGGATCTGGGCAGACGAAGTGTAAGTGTGGCTTGTCCTAATGATGCCTCCTCCTCCTATCCCACTGCTTCTTGCAACTCCTCCTCCTAGACCCGAAGACTGACCAATTCCTCCTTGCTGACTGAGGGGACAGAAAATAACATTTTAGTGAGGGAAAGGACAGACAAACTAGAGCTACAGATTTTCAGTGTCCCGGCTGCTCTCAGTCAGGTTCCCTTTTTGGCAGAAAATCGGCTGAAGGTTTCAGTGACCGCTCTCCTCGTGGCAGCAGCTGGCACAGGCAGGGCAGCAGGTCCCCACCATTGGCACCAGGCACCCCGAGTAGGTCAGTAAGGGAGAAGGACCTTCCCTTTGCTCTTACGCCGAAATAACCAGGACACGGGTGTTCCACTGAACTTTTTGGTGAGTCTCAGGCCCACTTACATAAGGTCCTGCTGGCCGCCCTCCAGCAGGCAGCGGTACGTGTGGATCTCCTGCTCCAGGCGGCACTTGACGTCCAGCAGGATCTTGTACTCCTGGTTCTGGCACTCCATCTCTGCCCGCAGGTCAGCCAGCTGCTGCTCCACGCAGGTGATCTGGCTCTGGAGCTCAGCGAGGTGGTTGTTGTAGCGACACTCTGTCTCCGCCAGCGAGGACTCCAGGTTGTCCCTCTGAGGAGTGACAAGGGGCACAATGCAAATACAGGCAGGAGAAACGCTGCGTTTAGCTGCAAATTCTGTGAGGTGGCTGAGCTTTGCACCAGCTCGTCACCCACCTGGCTGAGCTGAGCTTGGAGATCGATTTCCAGGGCTTGCAATTGGCGTCTCAGTTCGGTCACCTGGTTGTTGCACGTCTCCACCTCCTGACCACTTGTAATAACCTCCCGATTCACCTCCTCAATCTGAAATCACCAATCCAGGGTAAAGAGGGAATTTAGGGAAGGTCCATTGTAAGTCAGATTAAGTATTAAGGAAAGAGCAGAGAAGTTGGCAAAAACTTGAAATGAGAAAGGTTTGGGTGAAAACTCTCATCCTAATGGAGTGTAAACCCTGCTGGTCATTCCTCTTGCTCTTCTAACAGTTCTGCTTCCAGTTCTTCTCACCACTTACGGCCTTGTAGAGAATTCCTGCCTCAAGTCTCACCAGCATGGAGTGCTTCCCTCACCCCATGACAAGGGCACAGGGCAGCAGCATCCCTCCCCTGTGTCACTTGGTCACTTTGAGCCAATTCTAAATGCTATTATGGTCTGTTGTGTGGCTTTAATGGTTTAAAGGTTTAAGTCCCTGGGGGACCATTGCCTGGGTGTTAGCTGGGGAAGGTCAGAGCTGTGGGAATTTACTCACCTTGCACTCATACCAATCCTCAACTTCTTTGCGGTTGCGTTCAATCAGTGTCTCATACTGGCACCTCATCTCCTCCAGGATCTTCCTGAGGTCTGGGCCGGGGCAGGCATTGACCTCCACGCTCACATCTCCAGTCGATTGCTTCCTCAGACAGCACATTTCCTGGAAACACCATCCAGATCAGGTCAGTTTTTAAAAAGGAGGAAAGGACTGAGGCAGCCAAGTTACCCTGCAGGGAGGAGCAGAGCCTGGCA
>NW_020910232.1:0-728 GCF_003984885.1 Neopelma chrysocephalum | reverse complement strand
TTTTAAATCCTAAATTTTACAACTCAACATTTTTAATATTTCAACATTTTTGCAAACAGTTTAAAACCAGAACGATGGGAACTTGAATATGAAACAAACTTCTTATCTTTTATGTAACAAACTCTCCTTAAGTAACAAAATCTGCAATATTAAATCCTAAAGTTTACAACTCAACATTTTTAATATTTCAACATATTTGCAAACGGTTTAAAACCAGAACAATGGGAACTTGAATACAAAACAAACTTCTTATGTTTTATGTAACAAACTCTCCTTAAGTAACAAAATCTGCAATTTTAAATCCTAAATTTTACAACTCAACATTTTTAATATTTCAACATATTTAAAAATGGTTTAAAACCAGAACAATGGGAACTTGAATACGAAACAAACTTCTTATCTTTTATGTAACAAACTCTCCTTAAGTAACTAAATCTGCAATTTTAAATCCTAAATTTTACAACTCAACATTTTTAATATTTCAACATATTTAAAAATGGTCTAAAACCAGAACAATGGAAACTTGAATACGAAACAAACTTCTTATCCTTTACGTAACAAACTCCACTTAAGTAACAAACCCTACAGCAGCCTATCTTCTATGAAACAATAGCTGCAATTAAAACTAACTCCAAAAATTTAACCTTCAACACTTGAAGAACTGGAAACTCAAAATGATACTTCGTCTTCCAAACTTTGTGTTGTCTTCATCAACGCTGACGTGGTCT
>NW_020910231.1:0-1040 GCF_003984885.1 Neopelma chrysocephalum | reverse complement strand
TTACCAGCCATGGGGCAGGACCCCCCTCCTCTGGCAGGGCTCCCCCCTTTCAGGGTCTGCAAAACCGAGAGGAAGGAACCTTATTTCTCCCGGAGCCCCAGTGGATGAGGGAGTACCCACATTTGGGTACCTCTATTCGCTTTGGGGATGGATTAATTCACTGCCCTGGGGCAGCGCTGGGTCTGCCGGCGGAAGATGATTTGGTGAAGTTTTGGGTGCTTTTGGCTCGGGAGGGGTGGATTAGGGGACACAGGACATGGAGGAGAGACCAGCAGCTGGTTCAACCCTGGAGACGGGGTTTTCAGTCTGCGCAGAGCTCTGCCAGCATCAAACTCCTGCAGTGCTGAAGCATCCAGACATTTCATCAAGAGCCTCATAAAAACGCCCAGGAGGGAATTAATGGCTTTTCATTCATCCCATGGTTCAGATGGTATCCAGCTCCAGGGCCGCTGAGTGGGGAGGCAGGAACAACGTGCCATGGATTTCTGTCAGCACAGCGAGGGGTTTGGTGGCCCCGGCTTTGTCCCAGAGGGGTGGTGGGATGGGTCCGGGCAGGAATTGGGAGCACAGGGATGGATTTAATGTGCATATCACGGGTGCTGCACTTGGGATGCACCACCCTCTTTACCTGGAGGGTGTTCCCAGCAGCACAGAGGGGTACACGCTGCACGCGGTCCGGGACACGGGGTTTAAGGACCTTCCCGAGGTGAAAACCCTCTCCCAGACCCAGAGCGAGGTGTTGAGTCCCTGCTCTGCCCGGCTCTGACGCAGGAGGGCTCCTGATCGCTCCCAGAGGGAGGAAAACGTCAGGTCAAGGAGTGTAAAACAGCTTTTAGCGTGGCTGAGGAGCTCTTCGGAAGAGGACTCATCCCTTTCCTTGGCCCCCGGCACGGCCGGAGCCCCCAGCTTGACCCTTTTCCGAGGGGTTATCCGCAAAGGACTAATCATCCTGGCAGGTCCCAGCAAACACGTCCTCTCGGCTCAGCTCCAGCGTTGCTTTAATTTTATTCTTTTTTTTCTTTTTTTTCCAGCTGGAATGT
>NW_020910230.1:0-343 GCF_003984885.1 Neopelma chrysocephalum | reverse complement strand
TCGGCCGGTCCCGCTGCGGGGGCTGCGCTGGCCCCGGAGCGCCGGGCGGGCGCCAGGGCCGGGGGGTGGGCTGGGCTGGGCTGGGCTGATCTCGCACCGGGGGCGGCTCTGCCGGGGCTCTGCAGTGTCGGGGCGGTCGGGCCGGGCTGGGTTTGGCGGGGCTGTCCCGCTCCGGGGGCAGCCGTGCTGGGCTTGGCTCCGGTGGGACCGGCACTGCCGCGCTCGGGGCTGTCCTGCTCCGGGGGCGGCTGGGTGGGGTTTGGCTCTGGTGGGACCGGCACTACCAGTATCGGGGCTGTCCTGCTCTGGGGGTGGCTGTGTATTGGGTTTGGCTCCTGTGGGA
>NW_020910229.1:0-354 GCF_003984885.1 Neopelma chrysocephalum | reverse complement strand
TCGGCCGGTCCCGCTGCGGGGGCTGCGCTGGCCCCGGAGCGCCGGGCTGGCGCCAGGGCCGGGGGGTGGGCTGGGCTGGGCTGGGCTGATCTCGCACCGGGGGCGGCTCTGCCGGGGCTCTGCAGTGTCGGGGCGGTCGGGCCGGGCTGGGTTTGGCGGGGCTGTCCCGCTCCGGGGGCAGCCGTGCTGGGCTTGGCTCCGGTGGGACCGGCACTGCCACGCTCGGGGCTGTCCTGCTCCGGGGGCGGCTGGGTGGGGTTTGGCTCTGGTGGGACCGGCACTACCAGTACCGGGGCTGTCCTGCTCCGGGGGTGGCTGTGTATTGGGTTTGGCTCCTGTGGGATCAGAGGTGTC
>NW_020910228.1:0-973 GCF_003984885.1 Neopelma chrysocephalum | reverse complement strand
CTGGGAGAAGTAAAGAACCTGCCCTGGGAATTCATAAAATCCCAGAATCCTGGAATGCTTTGGGTTGGAATGGACCTTAAAGCCCATCCAGTTCCATGGGCAGGGACACCTTCCACTATCCCTGGTTGTTCCAAGCCTCATCCAGCCTGGCCTGGAACATTCCCAGGATTCCTGTGTTACACCCTGTGGGATTTGAGGCTGCAGGTGGAAATCTGGGAGGAGAAATAAAGGAATATTTCCCTTTTTTTCTCTCCTCTCTCTCATGCCAGTCCTCCCAAAAATCACATTTAGGCTTTTTCATCTTTCCAGATGTTTCTTTTAAGTTTGGGATCAATGGGTGGAGTTTGGGAAGGGAGGGGTGACTTGAGGGTGTCTCTGATCTGCTCCAGCTCCTCTTGCAGTGACTCCCTCACTTTGACCTTTGGCTCCAGGTTTTCTCTTTGCTGCCTTCCCACCCCAAAATTCCCACCCCTGGGATTCTTTCCAGGCAGATGGAAACAGGGAAACTCGTGTTTTCAGCGCTGGTTGCACTTGGAACCTGACAGGGAGGGAACAAGATGATCCTTAAGGTCCCTTCCAACCCAAACCATTCCCTGATTTCATAATGAAATAATTCAGTTGCTTATTAGATTTTTTTCCCCCTGTTTCCACAGGTGGGAGGAATGGAGAAAACATCTGGAATTGGGGGTTTTGAGGGTTTAAATTCGCTTTTTCACACAAAGCAGTGCTGCCATCCTGGCTCGGAGCACCTCCTGACGTGTCTCCTTCCCAAAGATCCCGATGCCAACTCCAGGAATCCTTTCCTCCCATTGTCTTTCGACCGTGGGCGCTGGGATTCCTGTCTGCAGATCTTTTGTCATGTTTAACACTCAGACAGAGCAGGGGGAGGGTTGGGAGCACCGCAGAGCCCTCAGAAGTGTGAATTCAGGTGCTCTTGGGGGAAGAAAACATCCAATAAAGCTGCTCAGAGCAG
>NW_020910227.1:0-1337 GCF_003984885.1 Neopelma chrysocephalum | reverse complement strand
AAAGGGGACGTCCCTGGTCCCCCCAATGTCACCTCCTGTCCCAAAGGGGACGTCCCTCGTCCCCCCAGTGCCACCTCCTGTCCCAAAGGGGACGTTCTTCGGGGCAACAATGGCCCGGGTTGTCCCCACGGGGCCACCTCTGGTGCCAAAGGGGACGTCCCTGGTGGCCTCTCTTGTGCCCCCGGTGTCACCTCCCGTCCCAACGGGGACGTCCCTCGGGCCAGCGGCGGCTCTGGGGCCGACAGGGACCCCGTTTGTCCCCACGGGGCCACCGCGAGCTCCAAAGGGGACGTTCTTTGGGTCAACGATGACGCGTCCTGGGTCAACGATGACCTGTCCTGGGTCAATGATGACATCCCTTGGGTCAACGATGATGTGTCCTGGGTCAACAATGACTTGTCCTGGGTCAACAATGACCTGTTTTGGGTCAACGATGACTTGTCTTGGGTCAATGATGACGTGTCTTGGGTCAACAATGACCTCTCCTGGGTCAACGATGACTTGTCTTGGGTCAACAATGATGTGTCCTGGGTCAACGATGACCTGTCCTGGGTCAATGATGACTTGTCTTGGGTCAACAATGATGTGTCCTGGGTCAACGATGACCTGTCCTGGGTCAACGATAACGTGTCCTCAATCAACGATGACCTGTCTTGGGTCATCAATGACCTGTCTTGGGTCAATGATGACATCCCTTGGGTCAACAATGACCTGTCCTGGGTCAACGATGACGTGTTTTGGGTCAACAATGACCTGTCTTGGGTCAACAATGACCTCTCCTGGGTCAACGATGACATCCCTTGGGTCAACGATGACATCCCTTGGGTCAACGATGACCCATCTTGGGTCATCAATGACTTGTCTTGGGTCAACAATGTCCTCTCCTGGGTCAACAATGACCTCTCCTGGGTCAACAATGACCTGTCTTGGGTCAACAATGACCTGCTTTGGGCCAACGCTGACCGTTCTTGTCCCCACGGCGCCATCTCCAGTCCCACAGGGGCCGTCCCTCGTCCCCCCGGTGCCCCCTGTCTGCTCAATGGTGGCCCTTGACTCAACATTGACCCTTCTGGGCTGGACGCTGCCCCTCTTTGTCCCCGCGGCGCCATCTCCAGCGACGAAGGCGACGCCCCCCGGGCCGGCGACGACTTGGTTTGTCCCCACGGGACCATCTCCAGTGACAGAGGGGACACCCCCTGACCCGAGGGTGACCCGCCCTGGGTCAACAACGACCTGTCTCGGCCCCACGGGGCCACCTCGAGCTCCCAAGGGGGCGTCCCTTGGGTCAATGATGACGTGTCTTGGGTCGATGACGTCCCTTGGGTCAACGATGGCGT
>NW_020910226.1:0-2358 GCF_003984885.1 Neopelma chrysocephalum | reverse complement strand
GGTTCCATCAGGTCACCCGGGGCTGTGGGAAAGGTCCAGAAGGTTCCGTGAGGTCCCCAGGGCTGTGGAAAGGTCCAGAAGGTTCCACCAGGTCCCCAGGGCTGTGGGAATGGTCCAGAAGGTTCCGTGAGGTCCCCAGGGCTGTGGGAAAGGTCCAGAAGGTTCCGTGAGGTCCCCAGGGCTGTGGGAATGGTCCAGAAGGTTCCACCAGGTCCCCAGGACTATGGAATAGTCCAGAAGGTTCCATGATGTTCCCAGGGCTATGGGAAAGGTCCAGAAGGTTCCGTGAGGTCCCCAGGGCTGTGGGAATGGTCCAGAAGGTTCCGTGAGGTCCCCAGGGCTGTGGGAATGGTCCAGAAGGTTCCACCAGGTCCCCAGGACTATGGAAAGGTCCAGAAGGTTCCGCCAGGTCCCCAGGGCTGTGGGAAAGGTCCAGAAGGTTCCGCCAGGTCCCCAGGACTATGGAATGGTCCAGAAGGTTCCATGAGGTCCCCAGGGCTATGGAAAGGTCCAGAAGGTTCCACCAGGTCCCCAGGGCTGTGGGAATGGTCCAGAAGGTTCCATCAGGTCCCCAGGGCTGTGGAAAGGTCCAGAAGGTTCCGCCAGGTCCCCATGACTATGGAATGGTCCAGAAGGTTCCACCAGGTCCCCATGACTATGGAATGGTCCAGAAGGTTCCACCAGGTCCCCAGGGCTGTGGGAATGGTCCAGAAGGTTCCGTGAGGTCCCCAGGGCTGTGGGAATGGTCCAGGAGGTTCCACCAGGTCCCCAGGACTGTGGGAAAGGTCCAGAAGGTTCCGCCAGGTCCCCAGGGCTGTGGGAAAGGTCCAGAAGGTTCCGCCAGGTCCCCAGGACTATGGAATGGTCCAGAAGGTTCCGCCAGGAATGGGGCTGGGGCTGGAGATGGACACTGGGGGGGGACAAGGAGGGGACAAGGAGGGGACAGGAGGTGACATCCCACCACCCCCAACCTTCTCTTGCAGGGGTGGCCATCAGCACTTACGCCAAGTACTGCTACAACAAGCTCCAGAAGGCGGCTCTGACCGGGGCCAAGAAGGTACCGACCCCTGGGATGGGCTTGGAAAACCCTTGGAGAGGGTGGTGACACCCCCCGCTGGGAACACCGGGACCACCGGGATGGGGGAAAGTGGGAAAGGGGGTGGGAGTTTGGGGAAGGAGGCGCCGGGAGGATCATCCGGAGGGGTTGGGGACCTTCTGGAGGACTCTGGGACCTTCTGGAGAACTCTGGGAATCTTCTGGAGGACTCTGGGAATCTTCTGGAGGACTCTGGGGATCTTCTGGAGGACTCTGGGAATCTTCTGGAGGACTCTGGGAATCTTCTGGAGACCCTGGAGTTCTTCCGGGGACCTTCTGGAGGATTCCTGGGCACCTTCTAACGACCGTCTGGGGATCTCCTGGGAATGTTCTGGAAACCTTCCAATGACCTCCTGGAGATTTTCTGGGAACATTCTGGAAACCTTCCGGAGATTTTCTGGGAACCTCCTGGGAAACTTCTGAAGACCTTCTGGGGACCTTCTGGGGAACTTTCTGGAGAATTTCTGGAGACCTTCTGGAAACTTCCTAAAGACCTTACGGGAACCTTCTGGAGACCTTGTGGGAACCTTCTGAAGACTTTCTCAGGACCTTCTGGAGACCTTCTGGGAAATTTCTGGAGTCGTTGTGAAGGCCTTGTAGGGACCTTCCGGGAACTTCCTGAGGAACTTCTGGGAACTTTGTAGAGACCTTCTGGGAACCTTCTGGAAACTTTCTGGAGACCTTGTGAAGACCTTGTAGGCACCTTCTGGGAACTTCCTGAGGAACTTCTGGAGACCTTCTGGGAACCTTCTGGAGACCTTCTGGGAACATTCTGGAAACTTTCTGGAGAGGATTCCTTCTGAAGACCTTGTAGGGACCTTCTGGGAACTTCCTGAGGAACTTCTGGAGACCTTCTGGGAACTTTCTGAAGATCTTCTGAGGACCATCTGGGGGGTCTTTTGGGGACCCCTCCCATCCCACCACACGCATCCACCGTGTCCATCTCCCCTTCTGTCCATCTCCGTCCTCCATCCCCCCCGTTCCACACCTTGCCGTGACCGCTCCCATCCTGCCGCAGGCCGGGGACAACCTCAATGTCCTCCCGCGACCGGAAGGAGATCCCACAGATCCAGAATAATTCAGGAGCGCCGGATCCGGCGCTGAGCCAACCACGGCGCCGACGCTGAGCTTTCCAGAAGAATCCCAAAGCTGTGGCTCCTCCTCCTGGACAATCCACCAGTGTAGATCCTCCAGCATGGCCATGGACCCACCAAGGTCCATCGGGATCATCCCCAGGGCTGGATCTGCTTCCAGATCAAGCTG
>NW_020910225.1:0-4375 GCF_003984885.1 Neopelma chrysocephalum | reverse complement strand
CATGGAGTCTCCAGGCAGACAAAGCAACTGCACCACAAAGCAAAAGCATCCAGGCTTCCTTTCCTGCCGATAAGGGCTGTTGTTTCCTGTTTTCAGCCCTGACTCCCAACTGCCAGACCGACTCCCAAAATTGCCTATGGACGAAGATTCCTCCCACACCAAAGGTGCCATTAGAGAAAGTTCTTGCTACTAATGGAGTCTCCTGGCAGACAAACCAACTGCTCCACAAAGCAAAAGATTCCAGGCTTTCTTTCCTGGAGATAAGGGCTTTTGTTTCCTGTCTTCAGTCCTGCCTCCCAAATGCCAGCCCGACTCCCAAAATTGCATAGAAACAAAGATTCCTCCCACAACAGAGGTGCCAGCACAGAAAGTTCTTGCTGCTCATGGAGTGTCCAGGCTGACCCAGAAGCAGAACCACAAAGCAAAAGCATGCAGGCTTTCTTTCCTGGGGATATGGGCTGTTGTTTCCTGGTTTCAGCCCTGCCTCCCAACGGCCAGACCGACTCCCAATATTGCATAGAAACAAAGATTCCTCCCACAACCAAAGTACCAGCACAGAAAGTTCTTGCTGCCGTTACAGTCCCCAGGTTAAAAAATAACTGCACCACAAAGCCAAAGATTCCAGGCTTTCTTTCCTGGCGATAAGGACTGTTGTTTCCTGGTTTCAGCCCCGACTCCCAACTGCCAGCCCGACTCCCAAAATTGCATACGGACGAACACTCCTCTCACACCAAAGATGCCAGCACAGAAAGCTCTTGTTGCTCAAGGACTCCCGAGAATGACCCACCAACTGCACCACAAAGCCAAAGCTTTCAGGCTTTCGTTCCTGGGGATAAGTTTGTTGTTTGCTTTCTTCAGACCTGCCTCACATCTGCCAGCCCGACTCCCAAAATTTCATACAAACAAAGACTCCTCCCACACGAAAGGTGCCAGCACAGAAAGCTCTTGCTGCCCATGGGGTCCCAAGGCTGGCCCATGAACTGCACTACAAAGCCAAAGATTCCAGGTTTTCTTTCCTGGAGATAAGGGCTTCTGTTTCCTGTCTTCAGTCCTGCCTCCCAACTGCCAGCTCAACTTGCAAAATTGCATACGGATGAGGATTCCTTCCACAACAGAGGTCCCAGAACAGAAAGCTCCTGATGCCCGTGGAGTGCCCGTTCTGGCCTACGAACTGCACCACAGCGCCAAAGCTTCCAGGCTTTCTTTCCTGGCAAAAACAGCTGTTGTTTCCTGTTTTCAGTCCTGACTCCCAACTGCCAGACCGACTCCCAAAATTGCATATGGATGATGATTCCTCCCACAACAAGGATGTCAGCACAGAAAGCTCTTGCTGCTGATGAAGTGCTAAGCCTGGCCCACCAACTGCACCACAAAGCCAAAGCTTCCAGGCTTTCTTTCCTGGCGATAAGTTTGTTGTTTGCTTTTTTTAGACCTGCCTCACATCTGCCACCGCCAACACCCAAAATTTCATACAAACAAAGACTCCTCCCAGAACAAGGTACCAGCACAGAAAGCTCTTGCTGCTTCTAGTTGAGTCTCCAGGCACACAAAGCAACTGCACTACAAAGCCAAAGCTTCCAGCCTTTCTTTCCTGCCGATATGGGCTGTTCTTTCCTGTTTTCAGCCCTGACTCCCACCTGCCAGACCGAATCCAAAAATTGCATATGGATGAAGATTGCTCCCATACCAAAAGTGCCAGCACAGAAAGCTCTTGCTGCTCATTGAGTGCCCAGGTTGACCCACCAACTGTACCACAAAGTCAAAGCTTCCGGCTTTCTTTTCTGGGTAATGGGCTGTTGTTTCCTGTTATCCGGCTTGCCTCCCAACTTCCAGCCAACTCCCAAAATTGCCTACGGACAAAAATTGCTCCCAGAACAAAGGTGCCAGAAGAGCAAGCTCTTGCTACTAATGGAGTCTTCTGGCAGACAAAGAAACTGCAACACAAAGCAAAAGCTTCCAGGCTTTCTTTTCTGGTAATTTGGGCTATTGTTTCCTATTTTCAGCCCTGACTCCCAACTGCCAGCCCGACTCCCAAAATTGCATACGGACGAAGATTCCTCCCACACCAGAGGTGCCAGCACAGAAAGCTCTTGCTGCCCATGGAATCCCCCAGCTGGCCCATCAACTGCACCAAAATGTCAAAGCTTCCGGGTTTTTGTTTCCTGAAGTAAGGGCTGCTGTTTCCTGTTTTCAGCCCTACCTCCAAATTGCCAGTCAGACTGCCTAAATTGTATATGGATGAAGGTTCCTCCCAGACCGAAGTTGCCAGTACAGAAAATTCTTGCTGCCCATGAAGTGTCCAGGCTGACCCACCAACTGCACAACAAAACCAAGGCTTCCAGGCTTTCTTTGCTTGGGAGAATGGCTGTTTTTTGCTTTTTTTAGCCTTGCGCTAAATCTGCCAGCACAATTCCAAAAATTGCATACGGAAGAAGATTCCTTCTAGACCAAAGGTGCCAGCAGAGAAAGCTCTTGCTACCCATGTAGTACCCAGGCTGGCCCACCTACTGCACCACAAAGACAAAGCTCCTAGCCTTTTTTTGCTGGGGACAAATGCTGTTGTTTGCTTTTTTCAACCCTGCACTGAGCCTGCCTGCCTGGGTCCCAAAATTCCATACAGACAAAGATTCCTCCCAGACCAAAGGTGCCAGAACAGATAGCCCTTGTTGCACATGGAGTACCCAGGCTGGCCCACCTACTGCACCACAAAGCCAAAGCTTCCAGGCTTTCTTTGCTGGGGAGAAGGGCTGTTGTTTGCCTTTTTCAACCCTGCACTTATTCTGTCTGCCTGAGTCCCAAAATTCCATACGGAGGAAGATTCCTCCCAGACCAAAGATGCCAGCTAAGACACAGGGACATTGGTGACATCATTGAGGACAAGGGTGCCACCCCTGGCGACAAAAGTGACATCACAGGGACACTGTTGACATCTTTTGGGACACCGGTCAAGACAGAGTCATGCTGCAGTAAAAGAGGTGGAATTTTATTTTGAGAGAGAAGGAGGGAAATAGAGGACTCTTGGGTGCTGGAAGAGCATTAGGAGACTATTGGGAGAGTCTAAGGGCTGTAGTGTGGCAGCCCTCTGGCCTGCAGGCAGGGACAGGCAATTAGCACTTCTGTGGCACAGCTGCCCTCCACAACACTATTTCCATTCTACCAAGGGATCTCCTTGGGATAGTGCCTGACGGTTTAGGTCTTCTTTTAAGTCCTCTCTCAAGAATATATTGAGGAGAAAAAACACCAGTGAACCTCTCAAGAATGGCACTGTGTTAGGTGAAAGAACTCAGCAGTGTCTGTGCACTTCCAGGCTCCTGGGAGAGACATGAAGGACCACCAGGGAACGGTGTGATCTATTCCATGTGCACTGGAAAACCCAGGCCAGCTCCCCAGGGCATTCATCCCAGACCTGCCAACCACTCCTGCTTGGCACTCACAATAGAACCACTACTTCCAGCACTGGCTTCTCACCCAGCCCACGGAGGTTCTTTAGCCTTCCCTGGAGAGACACGGAAGGACTAGACAGGGTGTCTCTGTTTGCATTGAACAGACAAGTCTCGAGCACACCCCGGTGTTGGTGTGGGGAGATAACCCTGAGCAAGTACAATTGCCATCAGCCTCCTGGGGGGGCCTTGAAGGACTGTGGGACAAAGAGTGTCTCAGTTTCGCATTGCATTTACAGTACTAAACCCTGGCAAAGGCCCTGGATGCAGCTCTGGGATGTGCTTTTGTGGACAGAGCTCCCCGTGTCCATCTCTCAGGCCGTGGGGCATCTCAGATAGTGGCAGAGCAGGTGGCACCCCACAGGGCTGAGGTGCATCCAGGCTCCGGGCGTGGCAGCAGGAGCCCCAGGAGATACTGGTCCTGCTGCCATGAACCGTCTGTTTGTGTGTGCAAGGGAAGGACTCGAGTGTCTGAAAACCCTTGTGTGACTGAGCAGTGAGCCCCTGCCAGGGCACCACTGACTCTGGGCCAACTGGTCATCCACCAGGACCCCAGAGGCCATTTTCCAGCACTGCTATGCAGCATGTCATTCCCAGTCTGTCCGTACATCCGCGGTTGCCCCATCCCAGGGACAGAATCTGGCAGAAACTCACTTCTTCCAAATGTAATAAATTAGTAGTAGTAAAGTAATTTACTCATCAAATTGTATTGCATGTTATATTCTTATATATATATATGTTATTGTAATCAATGTTCTGTTAAGGCTGGGGGACTGTAAGTTGCAGAATGGTTAATTAATCTGTCAGTATTACAAGCTTATAGTCATGTAGCTTGCAGTTCTTAAGCTGAAAAGACAAATTATTGTGCCTTGCTGAATAAGTATTTTGTATCTTATTTTTCTAAAAGCATATTGTCTCCTAGCACACGCATAAAG
>NW_020910224.1:0-583 GCF_003984885.1 Neopelma chrysocephalum | reverse complement strand
ATGGGGACTGAGAATTTTGGGGGTCTTCTGGGACCTGAAGGGGAGAGGCTAGGAGGATGGGCTAGGGCAGTGCTATGGGTGCTGGGAGAGGGGGGGTCTCATGGGTGTTGGGGGAGTCTTTGAGAGACCTGAGGGTGCTGAGGGGTCACTTTTCCCCGGGGGGACTGTCAAGGTGTGGGAAGAGTGTTGCTGGGTGTTGGAGCCCCCTCTCCACTTTTAGGGGAGCAGGGTGTTGAGTCCACTGTGGTTGGGTTTGGAGGGACGCTGTCCCCTGTAGGTCTATTTTGCAGGGTTGCTGCCCCTGGAGGAGGCTGTGGGCTGCTTGGGGATGCTGAGGGGTTTTGGGGTGCAAGTGACAGTGCGGCTGCTGGAGGACATGTACCTGTGCTTGCTGCACACCTGCTGGATCACCTTGTTCCTCAAGGACCTGCTGCTGGCCTGGCACCTGTGGGGCATCTGGGGGGTGGTGTCTGAGGGGGACAGCCCTGGGATCCCCACACCTGGACCCAGCCCCCAGGACATTCCACCAAGACTCCCACCCTGGGGCCCCCATCCTGACACCTTCATACTCCTAATCTTATGG
>NW_020910223.1:0-2490 GCF_003984885.1 Neopelma chrysocephalum | reverse complement strand
CAGCTTGATCTGGAAGCAGATCCAGCCCTGGGGATGATCCCGATGGATCTTGGTGGGTCCATGGCCACGCTGGAGGATCTACACCGGTGGATTGTCCAGGAGGAGGAGCCACAGCTTTGGGATTCTTCTGGAAAGCTCAGCGTCGGCGCCGTGGTTGGCTCAGCGCCGGATCCGGCGCTCCTGAATTATTCTGGATCTGTGGGATCTCCTTCCGGTCGCGGGAGGACATTGAGGTTGTCCCCGGCCTGCGGCAGGATGGGAGCGGTCACGGCAAGGTGTGGAACGGGGGGGATGGAGGACGGAGATGGACAGAAGGGGAGATGGACACGGTGGATGCGTGTGGTGGGATGGGAGGGGTCCCCAAAAGACCCCCCAGACGGTCCTCAGGAGATCTTCAGAAAGGTCCCAGAAGGTCTCCAGAAGTTCCTCAGGAAGTTCCCAGAAGGTCCCTACAAGGTCTTCAGAAGGAATCCTCTCCAGAAAGTTTCCAGAATGTTCCCAGAAGGTCTCCAGAATGTTCCCAGAAGGTCTCCAGAAGGTTTCCAGAAGGTCTCCAGAAGTTCCTCAGGAAGTTCCCAGAAGGTGCCTACAAGGTCTTCTGAAGGTCTCCAGAAAGTTTCCAGAAGGTTCCCAGAAAGTTTCCAGAAGGTTCCCAGAAGGTCTCCAGAAGTTCCTCAGGAAGTTCCCAGAAGGTCCCTACAAGGTCTTCACAAGGTCTCCAGAAAGTTTCCAGAAGGTTCCCAGAAGGTCTCTACAAAGTTCCCAGAAGTTCCTCAGGAAGTTCCCGGAAGGTCCCTACAAGGCCTTCACAACGACTCCAGAAATTTCCCAGAAGGTCTCCAGAAGGTCCTGAGAAAGTCTTCAGAAGGTTCCCACAAGGTCTCCAGAAGGTTCCCGTAA
Source organism: Neopelma chrysocephalum (assembly GCF_003984885.1). NCBI lineage: Eukaryota > Metazoa > Chordata > Aves > Passeriformes > Pipridae > Neopelma > Neopelma chrysocephalum. The sequence goes on along the minus strand of NW_020910223.1, from coordinate 1,590 downwards.
GGCCTTTAGGAAGTTTCCAGAAGGTCTCCAGAAATTCTCCAGAAAGTTCCCCAGAAGGTCCCCAGAAGGTCTTCAGAAGTTTCCCAGGAGGTTCCCAGAAAATCTCCGGAAGGTTTCCAGAATGTTCCCAGAAAATCTCCAGGAGGTCATTGGAAGGTTTCCAGAACATTCCCAGGAGATCCCCAGACGGTCGTTAGAAGGTGCCCAGGAATCCTCCAGAAGGTCCCCGGAAGAACTCCAGGGTCTCCAGAAGATTCCCAGAGTCCTCCAGAAGATTCCCAGAGTCCTCCAGAAGATCCCCAGAGTCCTCCAGAAGATTCCCAGAGTCCTCCAGAAGATTCCCAGAGTTCTCCAGAAGGTCCCAGAGTCCTCCAGAAGGTCCCCAACCCCTCCGGATGATCCTCCCGGCGCCTCCTTCCCCAAACTCCCACCCCCTTTCCCACTTTCCCCCATCCCGGTGGTCCCGGTGTTCCCAGCGGGGGGTGTCACCACCCTCTCCAAGGGTTTTCCAAGCCCATCCCAGGGGTCGGTACCTTCTTGGCCCCGGTCAGAGCCGCCTTCTGGAGCTTGTTGTAGCAGTACTTGGCGTAAGTGCTGATGGCCACCCCTGCAAGAGAAGGTTGGGGGTGGTGGGATGTCACCTCCTGTCCCCTCCTTGTCCCCTCCTTGTCCCCCCCCAGTGTCCATCTCCAGCCCCAGCCCCATTCCTGGCGGAACCTTCTGGACCATTCCATAGTCCTGGGGACCTGGCGGAACCTTCTGGACCTTTCCCACAGCCCTGGGGACCTGGCGGAACCTTCTGGACCTTTCCCACAGTCCTGGGGACCTGGTGGAACCTCCTGGACCATTCCCACAGCCCTGGGGACCTCACGGAACCTTCTGGACCATTCCCACAGCCCTGGGGACCTGGTGGAACCTTCTGGACCATTCCATAGTCATGGGGACCTGGTGGAACCTTCTGGACCATTCCATAGTCATGGGGACCTGGCGGAACCTTCTGGACCTTTCCACAGCCCTGGGGACCTGATGGAACCTTCTGGACCATTCCCACAGCCCTGGGGACCTGGTGGAACCTTCTGGACCTTTCCATAGCCCTGGGGACCTCATGGAACCTTCTGGACCATTCCATAGTCCTGGGGACCTGGCGGAACCTTCTGGACCTTTCCCACAGCCCTGGGGACCTGGCGGAACCTTCTGGACCTTTCCATAGTCCTGGGGACCTGGTGGAACCTTCTGGACCATTCCCACAGCCCTGGGGACCTCACGGAACCTTCTGGACCATTCCCACAGCCCTGGGGACCTCACGGAACCTTCTGGACCTTTCCCATAGCCCTGGGAACATCATGGAACCTTCTGGACTATTCCATAGTCCTGGGGACCTGGTGGAACCTTCTGGACCATTCCCACAGCCCTGGGGACCTCACGGAACCTTCTGGACCTTTCCCACAGCCCTGGGGACCTCACGGAACCTTCTGGACCATTCCCACAGCCCTGGGGACCTGGTGGAACCTTCTGGACCTTTCCACAGCCCTGGGGACCTCACGGAACCTTCTGGACCTTTCCCACAGCCCCGGGTGACCTGATGGAACC
>NW_020910222.1:0-972 GCF_003984885.1 Neopelma chrysocephalum | reverse complement strand
CTGCTCTGAGCAGCTTTATTGGATGTTTTCTTCCCCCAAGAGCACCTCAATTCACACTTCTGAGGGCTCTGCGGTGCTCCCAACCCTCCCCCTGCTCTGTCTGAGTGTTAAACATGACAAAAGATCTGCAGACAGGAATCCCAGCGCCCACGGTCGAAAGACAATGGGAGGAAAGGATTCCTGGAGTTGGCATCGGGATCTTTGGGAAGGAGACACGTCAGGAGGTGCTCCGAGCCAGGATGGCAGCACTGCTTTGTGTGAAAAAGCGAATTTAAACCCTCAAAACCCCCAATTCCAGATGTTTTCTCCATTCCTCCCACCTGTGGAAACAGGGGGAAAAAAATCTAATAAGCAACTGAATTATTTCATTATGAAATCAGGGAATGGTTTGGGTTGGAAGGGACCTTAAGGATCATCTTGTTCCCTCCCTGTCAGGTTCCAAGTGCAACCAGCGCTGAAAACACGAGTTTCCCTGTTTCCCACTGCCTGGAAAGAATCCCGGGGTGGGGATTTTGGGGTGGGAAGGCGGCCAAGAGAAAACCTGGAGCCAAAGGTCGAAGGGAGGGAGTCACTGCAAGAGGAGCTGGAGCAGATCAGAGACACCCTCAAGTCATCCCTCCCTTCCCAAACTCCATCCATTCATCCCAAACTTAAAAGAAACATCTGGAAAGATGAAAAAGCCTAAATGTGATTTTTGGGAGGACTGGCATGAGAGAGAGGAGAGAAAAAAAGGGAAATATTCCTTTATTTCTCCTCCCAGATTTCCACCTGCAGCCTCAAATCCCACAGGGTGTAACACAGGAATCCTGGGAATGTTCCAGGCCAGGCTGGATGAGGCTTGGAACAACCAGGGATAGTGGAAGGTGTCCCTGCCCATGGAACTGGATGGGCTTTAAGGTCCATTCCAACCCAAAGCATTCCAGGATTCTGGGATTTTATGAATTCCCAGGGCAGGTTCTTTACTTCTCCCAG
>NW_020910221.1:0-1232 GCF_003984885.1 Neopelma chrysocephalum | reverse complement strand
AAAGGGGACGTCCCTGGTCCCCCCAATGTCACCTCCTGTCCCAAAGGAGACGTTCTTCGGGGCAACAATGGCCCGGGTTGTCCCCACGGGGCCACCTCTGGTGCCAAAGGGGACGTCCCTGGTGGCCTCTCTTGTGCCCCCAGTGTCACCTCCCGTCCCAGCGGTGACGTCCCTCGGGCCAGCGGCGGCTCTGGGGCCGACAGGGACCCCGTTTGTCCCCACGGGGCCACCGCGAGCTCCAAAGGGGACGTTCTTTGGGTCAACGATGACGCGTCCTGGGTCAACGATGACCTGTCCTGGGTCAATGATGACATCCCTTGGGTCAACGATGATGTGTCCTGGGTCAACAATGACCTGTTTTGGGTCAACGATGACTTGTCTTGGGTCAATGATGACGTGTCCTGGGTCAACGATGACCTGTCCTGGGTCAATGATGACCTGTCCTGGGTCAATGATGACTTGTCTTGGGTCAACAATGATGTGTCCTGGGTCAACGATGACCTGTCCTGGGTCAACGATAACGTGTCCTCAATCAACGATGACCTGTCTTGGGTCATCAATGACCTGTCTTGGGTCAATGATGACATCCCTTGGGTCAACAATGACCTGTCCTGGGTCAACGATGACGTGTTTTGGGTCAACAATGACCTGTCTTGGGTCAACAATGACCTCTCCTGGGTCAACGATGACATCCCTTGGGTCAACGATGACATCCCTTGGGTCAACGATGACCCATCTTGGGTCATCAATGACTTGTCTTGGGTCAACAATGACCTCTCCTGGGTCAACAATGACCTCTCCTGGGTCAACAATGACCTGTCTTGGGTCAACAATGACCTGTCTTGGGCCAACGCTGACCGTTCTTGTCCCCACGGCGCCATCTCCAGTCCCACAGGGGCCGTCCCTCGTCCCCCCGGTGCCCCCTGTCTGCTCAATGGTGGCCCTTGACTCAACATTGACCCTTCTGGGCTGGACGCTGCCCCTCTTTGTCCCCGCGGCGCCATCTCCAGCGACGAAGGCGACGCCCCCCGGGCCGGCGACGACTTGGTTTGTCCCCACGGGACCATCTCCAGTGACAGAGGGGACACCCCCTGACCCGAGGGTGACCCGCCCTGGGTCAACAACGACCTGTCTCGGCCCCACGGGGCCACCTCGAGCTCCCAAGGGGGCGTCCCTTGGGTCAATGATGACGTGTCTTGGGTCGATGACGTCCCTTGGGTCAACGATGGCGT
>NW_020910220.1:0-4378 GCF_003984885.1 Neopelma chrysocephalum | reverse complement strand
CATGGAGTCTCCAGGCAGACAAAGCAACTGCACCACAAAGCAAAAGCATCCAGGCTTCCTTTCCTGCCGATAAGGGCTGTTGTTTCCTGTTTTCAGCCCTGACTCCCAACTGCCAGACCGACTCCCAAAATTGCCTATGGACGAAGATTCCTCCCACACCAAAGGTGCCATTAGAGAAAGTTCTTGCTACTAATGGAGTCTCCTGGCAGACAAACCAACTGCTCCACAAAGCAAAAGATTCCAGGCTTTCTTTCCTGGAGATAAGGGCTTTTGTTTCCTGTCTTCAGTCCTGCCTCCCAAATGCCAGCCCGACTCCCAAAATTGCATAGAAACAAAGATTCCTCCCACAACAGAGGTGCCAGCACAGAAAGTTCTTGCTGCTCATGGAGTGTCCAGGCTGACCCAGAAGCAGAACCACAAAGCAAAAGCATGCAGGCTTTCTTTCCTGGGGATATGGGCTGTTGTTTCCTGGTTTCAGCCCTGCCTCCCAACGGCCAGACCGACTCCCAATATTGCATAGAAACAAAGATTCCTCCCACAACCAAAGTACCAGCACAGAAAGTTCTTGCTGCCGTTACAGTCCCCAGGTTAAAAAATAACTGCACCACAAAGCCAAAGATTCCAGGCTTTCTTTCCTGGCGATAAGGACTGTTGTTTCCTGGTTTCAGCCCCGACTCCCAACTGCCAGACCGACTCCCAAAATTGCATACGGACGAACACTCCTCTCACACCAAAGATGCCAGCACAGAAAGCTCTTGTTGCTCAAGGACTCCCGAGGCTGACCCACCAACTGCACCACAAAGCCAAAGCTTTCAGGCTTTCGTTCCTGGGGATAAGTTTGTTGCTTGCTTTCTTCAGACCTGCCTCACATCTGCCAGCCCGACTCCCAAAATTTCATACAAACAAAGACTCCTCCCACACGAAAGGTGCCAGCACAGAAAGCTCTTGCTGCCCATGGGGTCCCAAGGCTGGCCCATGAACTGCACTACAAAGCCAAAGATTCCAGGTTTTCTTTCCTGGAGATAAGGGCTTCTGTTTCCTGTCTTCAGTCCTGCCTCCCAACTGCCAGCTCAACTTGCAAAATTGCATACGGATGAGGATTCCTTCCACAACAGAGGTCCCAGAACAGAAAGCTCCTGATGCCCGTGGAGTGCCCGTTCTGGCCTACGAACTGCACCACAGCGCCAAAGCTTCCAGGCTTTCTTTCCTGGCAAAAACAGCTGTTGTTTCCTGTTTTCAGTCCTGACTCCCAACTGCCAGACCGACTCCCAAAATTGCATATGGATGATGATTCCTCCCACAACAAGGATGTCAGCACAGAAAGCTCTTGCTGCTGATGAAGTGCTAAGCCTGGCCCACCAACTGCACCACAAAGCCAAAGCTTCCAGGCTTTCTTTCCTGGCGATAAGTTTGTTGTTTGCTTTTTTTAGACCTGCCTCACATCTGCCACCGCCAACACCCAAAATTTCATACAAACAAAGACTCCTCCCAGAACAAGGTACCAGCACAGAAAGCTCTTGCTGCTTCTAGTTGAGTCTCCAGGCACACAAAGCAACTGCACTACAAAGCCAAAGCTTCCAGCCTTTCTTTCCTGCCGATATGGGCTGTTCTTTCCTGTTTTCAGCCCTGACTCCCACCTGCCAGACCGAATCCAAAAATTGCATATGGATGAAGATTGCTCCCATACCAAAAGTGCCAGCACAGAAAGCTCTTGCTGCTCATTGAGTGCCCAGGTTGACCCACCAACTGTACCACAAAGTCAAAGCTTCCGGCTTTCTTTTCTGGGTAATGGGCTGTTGTTTCCTGTTATCCGGCTTGCCTCCCAACTTCCAGCCAACTCCCAAAATTGCCTACGGACAAAAATTGCTCCCAGAACAAAGGTGCCAGAAGAGCAAGCTCTTGCTACTAATGGAGTCTTCTGGCAGACAAAGAAACTGCAACACAAAGCAAAAGATTCCAGGCTTTCTTTTCTGGTAATTTGGGCTATTGTTTCCTATTTTCAGCCCTGACTCCCAACTGCCAGCCCGACTCCCAAAATTGCATACGGACGAAGATTCCTCCCACACCAGAGGTGCCAGCACAGAAAGCTCTTGCTGCCCATGGAATCCCCCAGCTGGCCCATCAACTGCACCAAAATGTCAAAGCTTCCGGGTTTTTGTTTCCTGAAGTAAGGGCTGTTGTTTCCTGTTTTCAGCCCTACCTCCAAATTGCCAGTCAGACTGCCTAAATTGTATATGGATGAAGGTTCCTCCCAGACCGAAGTTGCCAGTACAGAAAATTCTTGCTGCCCATGAAGTGTCCAGGCTGACCCACCAACTGCACAACAAAGCCAAGGCTTCCAGGCTTTCTTTGCTTGGGAGAATGGCTGTTTTTTGCTTTTTTTAGCCTTGCGCTAAATCTGCCAGCACAATTCCAAAAATTGCATACGGAAGAAGATTCCTTCTAGACCAAAGGTGCCAGCAGAGAAAGCTCTTGCTACCCATGTAGTACCCAGGCTGGCCCACCTACTGCACCACAAAGACAAAGCTCCTAGCCTTTTTTTGCTGGGGACAAATGCTGTTGTTTGCTTTTTTCAACCCTGCACTGAGCCTGCCTGCCTGGGTCCCAAAATTCCATACAGACAAAGATTCCTCCCAGACCAAAGGTGCCAGAACAGATAGCCCTTGTTGCACATGGAGTACCCAGGCTGGCCCACCTACTGCACCACAAAGCCAAAGCTTCCAGGCTTTCTTTGCTGGGGAGAAGGGCTGTTGTTTGCCTTTTTCAACCCTGCACTTATTCTGTCTGCCTGAGTCCCAAAATTCCATACGGAGGAAGATTCCTCCCAGACCAAAGATGCCAGCTAAGACACAGGGACATTGGTGACATCATTGAGGACAAGGGTGCCACCCCTGGCGACAAAAGTGACATCACAGGGACACTGTTGACATCTTTTGGGACACCGGTCAAGACAGAGTCATGCTGCAGTAAAAGAGGTGGAATTTTATTTTGAGAGAGAAGGAGGGAAACAGAGGACTGTTGGGTGCTGGAAGAGCATTAGGAGACTATTGGGAGAGTCTAAGGGCTGTAGTGTGGCAGCCCTCTGGCCTGCAGGCAGGGACAGGCAATTAGCACTTCTGTGGCACAGCTGCCCTCCACAACACTATTTCCATTCTACCAAGGGATCTCCTTGGGATAGTGCCTGACGGTTTAGGTCTTCTTTTAAGTCCTCTCTCAAGAATATATTGAGGAGAAAAAACACCAGTGAACCTCTCAAGAATGGCACTGTGTTAGGTGAAAGAACTCAGCAGTGTCTGTGCACTTCCAGGCTCCTGGGAGAGACATGAAGGACCACCAGGGAACGGTGTGATCTATTCCATGTGCACTGGAAAACCCAGGCCAGCTCCCCAGGGCATTCATCCCAGACCTGCCAACCACTCCTGCTTGGCACTCACAATAGAACCACTACTTCCAGCACTGGCTTCTCACCCAGCCCACGGAGGTTCTTTAGCCTTCCCTGGAGAGACACGGAAGGACTAGACAGGGTGTCTCTGTTTGCATTGAACAGACAAGTCTTGAGCATACCCCGGTGTTGGTGTGGGGAGATAACCCTGAGAAAGTACAATTGCCATCAGCCTCCTGGGGGGGCCTTGAAGGACTGTGGGACAAAGAGTGTCTCAGTTTCGCATTGCATTTACAGTACTAAACCCTGGCAAAGGCCCTGGATGCAGCTCTGGGATGTGCTTTTGTGGACAGAGCTCCCCGTGTCCATCTCTCAGGCCGTGGGGCATCTCAGATAGTGGCAGAGCAGGTGGCACCCCACAGGGCTGAGGTGCATCCAGGCTCCGGGCGTGGCAGCAGGAGCCCCAGGAGATACTGGTCCTGCTGCCATGAACCGTCTGTTTGTGTGTGCAAGGGAAGGACTCGAGTGTCTGAAAACCCTTGTGTGACTGAGCAGTGAGCCCCTGCCAGGGCACCACTGACTCTGGGCCAACTGGTCATCCACCAGGACCCCAGAGGCCATTTTCCAGCACTGCTATGCAGCATGTCATTCCCAGTCTGTCCGTACATCCGCGGTTGCCCCATCCCAGGGACAGAATCTGGCAGAAACTCACTTCTTCCAAATGTAATAAATTAGTAGTAGTAAAGTAATTTACTCATCAAATTGTATTGCATGTTATATTCTTATATATATATATGTTATTGTAATCAATGTTTTGTTAAGGCTGGGGGACTGTAAGTTGCAGAATTAATCTGTCAGTATTACAAGCTTATAGTCATGTAGCTTGCAGTTCTTAAGCTGAAAAGACAAATTATTGTGCCTTGCTGAATAAGTATTTTGTATCTTATTTTATCTTATTTTTCTAAAAGCATATTGTCTCCTAGCACACGCATAAAG
>NW_020910219.1:0-583 GCF_003984885.1 Neopelma chrysocephalum | reverse complement strand
ATGGGGACTGAGAATTTTGGGGGTCTTCTGGGACCTGAAGGGGAGAGTCTAGGAGGATGGGCTAGGGCAGTGCTATGGGTGCTGGGAGAGGGGGGGTCTCATGGGTGTTGGGGGAGTCTTTGAGAGACCTGAGGGTGCTGAGGGGTCACTTTTCCCCGGGGGGACTGTCAAGGTGTGGGAAGAGTGTTGCTGGGTGTTGGAGCCCCCTCTCCACTTTTAGGGGAGCAGGGTGTTGAGTCCACTGTGGTTGGGTTTGGAGGGACGCTGTCCCCTGTAGGTCTATTTTGCAGGGTTGCTGCCCCTGGAGGAGGCTGTGGGCTGCTTGGGGATGCTGAGGGGTTTTGGGGTGCAAGTGACAGTGCGGCTGCTGGAGGACATGTACCTGTGCTTGCTGCACACCTGCTGGATCACCTTGTTCCTCAAGGACCTGCTGCTGGCCTGGCACCTGTGGGGCATCTGGGGGGTGGTGTCTGAGGGGGACAGCCCTGGGATCCCCACACCTGGACCCAGCCCCCAGGACATTCCACCAAGACTCCCACCCTGGGGCCCCCATCCTGACACCTTCATACTCCTAATCTTATGG
>NW_020910218.1:0-1838 GCF_003984885.1 Neopelma chrysocephalum | reverse complement strand
GTCAACCCAAAAGGTCAAAGGTCAACCCCAAAGGTCAAAGGTCAACCGCAAAGGTCAAAGGTCACCCCAAAAGGTCAAAGGTCGACCCCAAAGGTCAAAGGTCAAACCCGAAAGGTCAAAGGTCAACCCGAAAGGTCAAAGGTCAAACTCAAAGGTCAAAGGTCAACCCGAAAGGTCAAAGGTCAAACGGGAAATGTCAAAGGTCAAATGGGAAAGGTCAAAGGTCAAACTGGAAAGGTCAAGGGTCAACCCAAAGGTCAAAGGTCAAACTGGAAAGGTCAAAGGTCAACCCGAAAGGTCAAAGGTCAACCTGAAAGGTCAAAGGTCAAACCGGAAAGGTCAAAGGTCAAACCAAAAAGGTCAAAGGTCAAACTCAAAAGGTCAAAGGTCAAACTCAAAAGGTCAAAGGTCAACCCCAAAGGTCAAAGGTCAACCCAAAAGGTCAAAGGTCAAACCCAAAAGGTCAAAGGTCAAACCCAAAAGGTCAAAGGTCACCCCGAAAGGTCAAAGGTCATCCCAAAAGGTCAAAGGTCAACCTGAAAGGTCAAAGGTAAACCCCAAAGGTCAAAGGTCAACCCCAAAGGTCAAAGGTCAAACTGGAAAGGTCAAAGGTCAATCTCAAAGGTCAAAGGTCAACCTCAAAGGTCAAAGGTCACCCCAAAAGGTCAAAGGTCAACCTGAAAGGTCAAAGGTCAAACCAAAAGGTCAAAGGTCAAACCGAAAGGTTAAAGGTCAACCTCAAAGGTCAACACGAAAGGTCAAAGGTCAACCCGAAAGGTCAAAGGTCAAACTCAAAGGTCAAACCCGAAAGGTCAAAGGTCAACCCGAAAGGTCAAGGGTCAACCCGAAAGGTCAAAGGTCAAACCGAAAGGCCAAAGGTCAAAGGTCAAACATCAACCCGAAAGGTCAAAGGTCGGAACCGCTTTGTACCGGTTGGAACCTGTCGGAATCAGTTTGAACCAGTCTGAACCGGTCAGAACCGGTCGGAACCGGTCGGAAGCAGTTGTAAGTCCAAGCAAAGTATTTAATGTATCTTGTGACATTGTCCAGGCCTGGTCCAAAATCCTGGGCACAGCAGCTCCAAAGCCACCTTTGTATCCACGGCAGCAGAATCTCCAGAGCACCTTGGGCTTCTCAATCCCCGTGAGCTCGTGGATTCTCCAAACCATCCTCAGCGCGTGGGAACCCACGGCTGGGCTCTGCACTCATTGTCTCAGAACACCCCAGCAATTGAAACAGGAGCCAGGCCTAGAAGAGTTAACTGAGATATCTTGGCCTGCTAAGAAACCTCAATACCTGTTTTGCTAGAAGAACATTTGAGGAGCACTGGTTAATCTCATGTTCTGTTCTGCTCACTGGACCAAAGGCCTTATTAGAGAAAGAATAGGAGTAGCACACACACAGGAATAAATTAGGTAAACTAGACATTTGAATAAGATCTAGAAGGCCCAGAGCCAGGATTTTGCAAGCTTGAAGAATTCAGGTCACCCAATTGAAGAGGTCAAATTGAGGAAGACGCCCATGGTGACCAGCAGAGGGATGAAGGCTGGAGGAGAAGACCCCCACAGTAGAAGACTGCGCATGTCTGGAAAGACTCCGCCCAGAGACCAGCCTGCTTATTAATATGTATAATAAATGATGTAACCATGGATCTAAAGTGTATAAAATGACTTAGTTTTGCACTTGCAAGTTGAGCAAGTTTGTCCAGCGCGAGCTGGCTTGCTCCCAACGTTGAATAAACAAATACCTTGCTGCTTAAAGATAAAAAAGTCTCTGAGCAGTTTCTCGGAGCGATTTTTCGGATTCACAATGAAGCCCATCCGGGCCATTGCAACCTG
>NW_020910217.1:0-17640 GCF_003984885.1 Neopelma chrysocephalum | reverse complement strand
AAAAAAACCTAAACAAACAAACCCAAACAAAAACCCAAACAAACCCAAACAAAAACCCAAACAAAACCAAACAAAAACCCAAACAAAACCAGAAGACCTAATGGTATGCCACCTGCAAAGAGACATATGTGTAAAATACAGGCTAATTCTTCTGTTTTCATATGTAAAATAATTTTCAGCTTCTAATCCTGGGGAAATCATAGACAATAATTTATTTTTCGTCCATTTTGAAAAATCATTGATTTAAGGGTCATCTAGGAAACTAAGATATTTGTTTGAATCCTACATGTGGTTGGGGCCCCCTGGTGGTCTAGTGGTTAGGATGCAGCGATCTCACCGCCGAGGCCCGGGTTCGATCCCCGGTCAGGGAATTCCCCCGGGCAGATGGAGCTCGTCAAGCCCTGTAAGGGCATCCATCTAAGAGAAGGTCACTCTAAACAAACCTACGTCCTGAGGACCTCACTGTCATTGTCCAAGCTCGCTTGGCCCCGGCAGATGAACCTTAGGATTAAAGGGTGGGCTCAGTTCAGCGCATGCTGTGTCTCACCTAAAAAATCCATTGCGCAGGCTTGAAAAGTAAAACACCTTTCCCAAATCTTCGTTCGCGAAGACTGGCCATACACATGTGGTAGCTGTATTAGACTATATTTTCCCCAAAAAAAAACCCTATAGTGCATGCTGCCAAATCTAGTCCTTCCTATTATATCAATTTATTAATAGCTTCCAACATAGGAAGCACTTTCAACATAGGAAGCACTTTGTAATATATATATTTTTTTTTATTTGAATAGGAGTAGATTTTTTGGTGCCTCTTTAAGTACCTAATTGAGCTATAAAAGTATATCCAGAGAAAACAAATTTCCCAAGTAACTTATTTTATCTAACAATTTTGCTTTTTAGAAAGTTGAATTAAATGGTTAAATGTAACAATTTTAACTGCACAAAGATAAAATTAGTGGGATTTTGAGAATTACTCTATGTGGTATCAAAGCTTACCCTTTCTGCTAGAAATGTGTATGGTTTAGTGGTAGAAGAAAGACAAGCAAACATAATTCCTGCACAGTTTTTTCACTTTACAGATACAGAATTATTTTCTTTCTGTCATTGTAGTGACTTTTTGTCAGCAACTGCTACGCTGGGACCCCTTGGTCTTGCTTGTTCTATTAGCTTCAATCTCAGTCAGACTCACTTCTCTACCTTTGTTAACTTTTGAGTGCTCCTCTTTAACCTCATTATTTGATCTCCTAACTCACTTCATCTCTTTAAATTTCAGATATATCCCTGTCTGTACTTTGTGAATGGTTGTCTCTATAAGGTCTTATGTTCTTTTCTGTAAGTACAAATACACTAATAATATTCTTTTCAGTGTTTTGATAACTGCTCAGAGACAAAAGAGATTCACTGCTTCCAAAGTTTAATTCCTAGCTAAAAACAGAATACGATATTTTTTTGAATCAGGTAAGAGATACAAGCAAGCACAGTTGGAATTAGTTAATAAAGTGACATTGCCAACTTGTCTCAAATATTCTACATCTATCATTCAAATAACAACCCATGATTTTAAACCACGAGACTACATCTGAGTTTATGACCTCATAACAGTAAAGTAATAGAAAATGTTATCTGATGATCCAGCTTTGAATCTTGTGGCAAAACCCGAGGCTCAATGACTTAGAAATTGCTGAATGAGCATACAGTTACATTTATAGTATTTATTCAAAGCAATTTTTATGCCATTGAAGCTCTAGATATTAATAAAATATTTGTTAGGAGTCGATCTTAAAAATACTATGGTTTTAGATCCCAATCTAAATGAAATCAAATACTACAATGTGAGTAACAGAGAGGTTTTGGAGACAGTACAGGTCTAAGTTCAAGTGAACAAATTGTCAACCTAATTGGATGAGCATTGAATGATGTCAAGTACAGCAGTTTTTATTTATGGTGAAACATCTTAAAATTAAAGATCAATGTAGAAGCAGAAAATCTTTGCAGTTTCCTACTGGAAACAACATATTCCTGCTTAAATTCATGTATGTGATTTTGCTTGAAATATCTCTGCTTTTGTTTTGGAAACATATCTATATTATAGAAAGTTTGAAAAGATACCGTGCAGATGCTAAAGATACTTTTGGAAGGGACAGCTTGAAATCTTAGGACAGACACTCTGAAAGCAGGAGACTAACTTTCTAAAAAATGAAACAGTAAAAATAATATCAGTAGGTCTGTATTTCAGTTGCTAACACTGGTAGCTGAAATGGTACTACCATAAAGTGTACATCTAAGGCCTCAAAAAGTAGTTGGGAAATGCAAATAGTTTTAAAAATCTTAACACCCATTTTCCAGCTTCAGAAAAAAGCTCAAATAAGTATTTAATTTGCATTTTAAAAAGCATCTTGATTGCTGGTTAATTAAACATTGATTGTTCAAAGAATGCATTGAAATTTAGTAGGAATGAAAGAACATAAGTCAAGTTGCTAAATCATTTATACAAAATTACCTCTGAAATTAATGTATAAGTACACTCTTATTCTTTGAATGAACTTTTGTTGTTGCTTGAAAGGATATTTAGCTTTTTAATTAGTAGTAATAAAGCCAACAGAAGCTTCTTAATTTTTAGTTAATGTAAACACTTCTAGTCCTGGATCTAAATTGTAGTTCATTTCTTAGACCAAGGCAAATGACAGAAGAAAAAAAATCTGTTTCTCTTGCAGTATGTTATTTCTCTTATGCTGAGGCCCTGCAACACCTTGATGCCTATTCCAGTAACTTAATATGCATATCTCTTTAGTAACTTCAATAAAGCTCTATGTCAAAATTATAGACTTTTACCACCTGAGAGAGGCAAACTATATAAAGTTTAAGTGCACTCTTTTCCCTGCTATTGTTGATCCATTGTGGTTTACTCACTAGCAAACTGAAGTTCATATTAACGTGAGTAATGCAGAGTCAGAAATTACTCATCCATTACAATGGGGTGAAAGAAGATATCTGAATTTAAATACAGTAAATTTATGGGATATTATGCTATTATGAACATGAAATTAGTGTCTTAGGTTAGACATTGACACTATAAAAATTCAGCAGGAACCAAATTTCTTAGGGAAATCAGCATTTGAAATTAATTTCTGGAGAATATCTTTACTGCCCTCAGGCAGAAAATCGGGGGATATTCACTCCGAACATTAAGTTTTAACACACAACTTCCTTTGGGAAAAAAAGTCTCTTAAGTCTTACTTAAATCCTTTCTTTTTTCTGTTCTTCTTGGATGATGAAAAACATAGCAAGTAAGTTGATAAATATAGGAGAGTCTATATATTCCTTTACTTATTTTCATATTTTTTACACTAAGAACACAGTGAGTTTTCAGTATCATTTCTACACACTGCTAGCACAAATACACAGAAAAAATAAAACCCATATATCTTGTTTAACCAAATGGAAGCTGAAATTATAGAAACAAGCTGTAATACTTTCCTCAGAGATTATTGTGGTTGCTTGGCCTAAGATGATGGTTTGTGACATTTATATGTTAGACTTTTCCAAATGCAATTCAAATAATCTTCTCCAGCAGAGCTGCAATGGCTAGTTCCTCATGCCTCCTGTCCGTTCTCATACATTTAGAGCCTTGGGTCTGGGGCCAGAAAAGATAATTTATCAGGATTATAATGGAGATAAAAATTATTTCTGAGTATCTACTCTGATGATTTTAGCTGCTTGACAGTAAACTTCAATGGGTCTTTAACTGAAGGACTACTAGCTTGTGAAGTTTCTGTAGAGCCAGCAGATGAAATGAGGAAAGAAAAGTCAGACTAACTAGTAACTGCTCAAATCGTCAGATTCCTATACTTTCAAACATATACAAGCAATCTTCAGATGCTCTCTAACCTCCAATCTCCATTTGAAGAAATTGAACGAATAATAAGTATCGTTATTCATTACATTTGATTCAGTTTTATTTCACATCTTCCTTTAAAAACATGTAGATGTATTTGAAATAAAGAATTTTTTTCCAGCTCTTCAGAACTTGTGTAGTATTCACAAATTCAGATTATAAACTAATATAAGTTTATGATGCAGCTGATGAACCACAGACAGACAAAATGTCTGTCTGTATTGGTTTGGATGGGCTGAAGGCCAGACCATGCTGACAAATCCTAGAATAGTAATGGGCCCTGCATGCAGAAGGCAGTCCACAGCACAGCCCTCTGCAAACTTCATATTGCATTTTAGTCCCTCTGGCAAAAAAGACTGGCTGAATTCATGGGCATGTCTGATTCAATTGTTGAGCAAGGAACATCCAGTACTAGACCCTGTTGTACTTCTAGTCTAAGAACTTATACTTTAGACTAGTCAAAGATGTAGAGAAATGCAAGCCTTCCCAGACACAGGCTAGATTGAAAGAGTTAAGAAACCAAATGTCTGAGCAAGAAACTTCGCTTAAAATACAATATTGAAGTATTTAAGGCACTTTTAAGCTTCTGGTTTTATCTGTTTTCTGAGGAAACTCACTATCCCATCCATGGATGATGGCAAAGAAAAATAAGCAGAAATATTAGTAGAGTTAAAATAACAATATATATATAACTTAATTCAATCACAACTCCACAAAAAATGATTAAGTAGTTGAAGGGATAGAATCAAGGAAAGAGGAGATTATTTTAGGCTGTCAGAAGCACATAATTATGAGTAATGGGCAAAATCCAAGCACAAGAAAAATTTTAAAGATAAAGCCCGAAAACAAATTCTCGCAAGTCAGCTCAACTCGTACAAAATAGTTTTTGCTGGTGCAACCACAAATCTGGTTTGGGTAAATCTATATTGAGGCATTCAGATATCATAATCAAGAGGGATATATGCCAACTCAAGAGGAAACCTGGAGCAGAGTTCCTGTTACTCAGCCTCAGAGAATGTGCAGACAACACTTAATTTCTGCTATATTTGAAGCATTGACTCTTCAGTTTTACCATTTTCTGACATTACTAAAAGCAGACAATATGTTACATAATTGCTATGGGTTTGAGTTTGTGCTAGTGAGAAACTGGAGCATGGCCAGATAAAGCAGAACTCAGGAGTAGGAAGGTTCACATTCTTCTTGCTCCCAACCCTCCACAATTTTGGGGAGCGTTCAGCTACTGAAACTGGATAAAACCAAGGACCAGGTAAATATAGCAGTGCTCTGGCTTCAACATTTCTTCTTTGAAGTGTAATGATTTAAAACCATGCAAGGATTGAAGTGTTAGGGAGACACTTTCCCTCTTCTTTGGCTTTAATAGTTTACATTATCCAACTGGACACAAGATACCCTTCAGAACCCACATATATGCAACAGCAGCAGAACAAAATGTCCAAGGTCTGCTCTCATTGTCCCACTGCCACCTGTTCCACATGTGTTTTATATGTCCCTTCACCTCTGGAAACATCAGACCTTAGCTGGAGAAGGGTTTGACAGAAGTTCTTCAGAAGATATCCCCACAGTCTTCATAGATTTTTGTATCCCTTTCTTTCTTTTTTTTAAGGATAAAGCAGAAAAAAAGTTACTCTGTTTGCAAGACTACTTCTTCCACACACTTTTTCCATCATCTTTGGAATGAGGTATCTCTTTTGACTGCTAAGAATTAAAAAACAGAGTTTGAACCAATTAAAAAATACTCTGTATTCTCTGATGACCATCCAATAGCTCTTATGAGAGTTTTGTATTGACGAAATCGTGCAACCACCAACCAAGCACACAGTAATTCATAGTTTCAGTTCTGATTATCAGATAAAGTAATTCAAGCTAGCTATTCAACAGTTTTCACTAGCAACATTGTACAAAGGGATTGTACACTCGGATTTACAGTACATCTTGTACATTTAGGTAATCACATTTCTGTTTATACCCTGTCATGACCCCAGATTCAAGGGCATGTAATAGTCTGCACATGTGATAATCCTGCTGGGTTATGTAAGGAAATGATTAAGTGTTTCACTATGTCCTGTCAGCTCTAAGCACTAATTCCAAAAGTACATTCTGCTTTCTTTGACAGATTTTTAAAAGCATGCATGTACTAAATGACAGTTGGACTGCATAATAATCTGAGCATTACACTCATTACTTTTATAAAACACTGCTATATTGGTTGTTTAAATAGCATTCTTGTAAATGTTTTACATTACCAATTTGTAGCTTCATTCACAGCTTTAGTGTTTGGAATTTCCTGCCCCTGTCCCAACATATCTCCATGTAGGCAAACCTTCACAATGGGACATCTTCAACTCTCAATATCAAGTAACTAAATTAGATTTTAAATTTAGAAGCTCTCCTTTGTAATATCCAAAAATTTTACAGGTATGGACTTAGGATATGATGTCTTGTTATTAATTGATATGGTAAACATATATGACTCCAGCAGATCTAATCTCTGAATCCTTGTAAGGATTAGTTCTTAATCTCCTGGGAATAGGTCACAAAAGCAAGCACACTGTTTTAGTTTATAACTCCTTTAAGACTTTTTGTTTCTCCAATTACTGTCACAGTTTGCAAATGTGTAGAATTTCCCTAAAACCAAGTCTTCAGTATTTGCATATATTAAAAGTATCTGCATGCAGAAATAAGGACACATACCCCTTGAATTTGTTTCCTTTCTAAACCTTATTTTCATGTTCTTACTTTTAATTTCTTTTTTCATTTTCTTTATCTGGTTTCGAGAAGTTTTTTGGGGGTTATTTTTGTCAAATTATACTCAGAATATTGGTTTTTATTGATTTTGTAAATACAGGCAAACACCAAAAATTGAAGATACAGTGTTCAAAATGTGTCAGTACAGCACTTAAGATCTAAAAACTGAGCTTTGGACTTTGTCATTTCCAGTCTGAAGAGAAAAGTAAATACTAAATATCTAAGGATTAGAATGCTTTGTTTTATGTCTTATTTCTGATCCCCATATCCTACCTACGAATGCACACAAGTGAAGTAGCTCTATCCACTAGTATGTTTTCAGAGTGCATCTAACTCAGTGGTAATCTAAACAAAGTAGAGCTGGAACTGGCATGAAGCACAAGCTTAAAACAAGGAATCACACTTAGCACTTTGGGATTTCTTCATTTTTCTCTGTTGTTACAAATGTTAATCCATGCTACGCACTTCTATTAAAGCTTATCTGATGGCAACACAAAGCAAAACTTTTGAAGAGTTCTAGCAATTTGAACCATGTTGTAATGATATACTTTGCAATCACAAACTGAACTGGGGAACTCTTTGGCACAGACTGCCATGGAAACCAAGTTTAAAATATGGATCAGTGTGAAGGAACAAGATTCAGGATGGGAGAGGTTCCAGGCGTGGAGAAAAACATACAGCAATTGACATTTATTATATGGACCTAACAGTTATTATATGGACTTTACCGTTATTATGTGGTTTCAGATATGTATATTGCATTGCATCCACACTACACAGTGCACAGCCTGGGCATGCTCGGGCTCGCCACGAGTTTTGCCTGCTCCCTGCTTCCCCGCTCCCCTCTCTGATAGGCTGACGAAGCTGCAGAGAGGAGACAGCTACCATTTGCCTTTTTCTTCCCCGGTTCCTCCCATGTTCCTCCCCCTTTGCCTGTGTCCCTACCCCGATTTGTTCCCCTGTTTGTCTGTCTCATGCTCCACCCCGTGTTCTAGCCCTTTCCCCGCCTAAACCCATAAAACCTCGGCACGCCTCAATAAATTATTCCATTTGCACCTCTACCTTGTCTGTGGATCTGTCCATGCTGTGTCACGGCCCCATCCCCCCTCGGACCGTGGCAGATCAGCATAAAAATAAACCAAATCACAGAACATAGGTTTCTTGTTCATCATCAGACATAATGATTTGGAAGCAACAAGTGACTCATTGCTTGGAGTTGAGTTTACATCAAAAGAATAAGCAAGAGAATAACTTGGTCTTGCTATTAGATTAAATTTTGAATACTGCATCACAGAGACATTATTCTCAGTATTCAAAAAAAATTGCCCTTCTGAGGAAGAAATTTTTCATTTACTACTGAAGAGCAGGTCTTTGAATGAGTTGCATACAACACATTGACACATTTTGTTCAGTAAAACGCACAAAATGCTTCTCAGTTGTGGAAAGAGAACTTAAGTCAACAGGGAAATTTGATTTAAAATAACCTCTCTTTGCCTTGACTTTTGTTTCCAACTTACTCTCTTGTCTCCAAAAATCTATCAATGAGAACAATTTTAATGAATTTTTCCCCTTTCCGCAATGTGAAACATTTTCTAGATTTATGATACTCAAAAGTATTTGAAAGCCCCGGGAGAACATGGGGGTTTTGTTGCAGTTTCATACTGGGGATTTCTTTGTTTTATCAAACTATGAAGTAAATTCATTACTTATTTTTACTCTTTTCACTGAAGATTAAGATAAACACTGATATATTTCTTTGAAATTCTTAGGTTAAAAAAAGAATGAAGTATTTTTACGCCTACAGTCTTTTTCTTATAGATTTATAAGAACATATTTTTGAAGAATGGTGACATGTCTGAACTATTAAAAGTATGATTTGGGTTATTGTTTTATTTATATGTTACTGTTGACATTAATATGTTCTATCTGATATAGAAATATATCTACAATATGCCAGCAATTCCGATGAGATAGTCTGTTAGTACCATCTGATTCTGCAATTGACAGAGCAGCAACAGTAGTTTTAGAGGATGTTGATATGAACACTGTAAACAATTTATTGCAATAAAGTCAGCATGAAAAGAGGTTTTTTTCAAAGTAGGAGTTTTTTTCAATAGATAAGTCTGCTTCTGCAATATACCAAGTTCATAACAACAAAAACTACAGTTTCAGCACCGAATATAACTGTTCTGTAAGTCAGTCTTTTCTCAGATATATTCACTGATAAACACTTTACTGCTATGAATGCATATCTTATTCTGTAAGATGCAAATAATAATCAAAATAAACTATGTTCAATTTAGATTCCCTTTGACAGTATTAATGTGTTTTTAAAATATTACATTTACCTATTTACTGACAATATTCTTAATATGAGATGGAGGCACTAAGAAGTAAAATACTGAGTTCAAGTAATAAAAGAGTGTTGATTCTAGCAGATGCTGATGATAAATAAAACTAAATGCAATGTATAGATACATTTATTTTTAAGACTGAGCCTAGAGTGAAGATATTACTCAATATCATGCAGTAAGAAAACTAAATAACATTTTAAATAGCCATTAGAGAACATCTGCAGTTCTGTCATTTTCTTTGAAAGAATAAGAAGATAAGGGCACCACAGCTTTTTCTGTTTCATCCATTTGGGAGTAACTGAATGATATAATGTTATATGCCTTTCTTGATTATTTGTGTCTTGTTTTCTCTGTCTACGAAGGAGATATTTACATCCAAATAATCGTACAGATCATGCCTAGACTGACACAACTGCAAAGCCATGGAAACAGGCAGTTAACAAAATTGATATCAAAGTAGACTACAAGTGAGCGTTTCAGGTGCACGACCTTCAGCTCTGCAAATGAAAGGCCTCACATACCCACTTTTATTTTATTCTTCAATTAATTTGTTTCTACAGAAGTAGAGCGTATGATTTCTAACCAAAAAAAAATAAAGTGCAGACCTTTGAGTATTTCCATTTTTTATTAATTGTAGCTGTTATAGTGGAAATATTTACAGTCCATATATACATTTTGCTGTTACACAGATAGCAATTTGAGATGCTCTCTGGGAACTTCCAAAGAAGCAATAAACAGAACAAAGAAGTAAACTAAGGAGTAATACTGACAACCATTATGTACATTGGCATACTCCTAAGGGAACAACAAGTTCAGATAATCTCAGATAATCCTTAAATTTACATCAGACACGAGCTTTCTAATCCCAACAGATCCCAACAGAGCTGCCACAGACAGATAAAAACCCATCAAAGTGTTGCACATATGCATGGTATGAATGCAGACCACAAGTTGTTCTTCCCCTATTGCCTATTATAGCTCTTGGGATAGTTCAGGTGTTACACTGAAAAAAAATGGTGTAAAATTTATGGCAACTTCAAAAATTGTGTCTGTCTACCAGTCACTAAAATTTTTGCCTATACAAGTCTGAAACATACTGAGTATTTTAAGATATCTATTCTACTGATCAAAATGAGACATGTAAAGCATTTTCTTCAAAATGAGCGGAAATGGCACATTGTTAGGGTACATTTAGTGGTCAAACTTTCCCTGGATTTAATAGGAGTAAAAGTTCTAATGTCACCAAATTATTTTGGTGTTAACTTTTTTTTTCTAAAAAACATAATTTACTGTGTAAAATAGTAAAAAAATTTTCATTACTATATTTATACTGTTACCGAAAAATACAGTACCATATAAACGTAAAATGGCACAGGTTTCAGAGAGAGAAAAATAACAACCTGTAAAACATAAAACCACTAAGTACTTTGCAATGACTTTTATGGTCCTTCACATTCCCACATATGGTGTGAAATATGGATGATCATTCCAATTTATAGATGATTATTCCAATGCAGTCGGAAAGGTATAAGAAATCTTTAGCACAACAACATGATTTCCACCTAATTAGCTATCTCAGTATTAGCAGAGGAGGAAAGCAATGACTTTACTGTCAATAACCACATAAACAGAACTGATAAGTAATTTCTGCTGTATTCTTTTAATGCTCAAATATTTCAACTGTTCAAAATCTCCCACAGGAAAACTGAAACTTGCCAATAGTTTTAAAGAATCAGTCAAGAAAAGTAAAGTACTATTTTTTCCTTTGGTGAGTCAGCTAATACCAAGATGACCTGATGTCTTAGGATGAAGTTTATTATTTCAGTGTTCTGTACCTACTCCTGTTATGTGGGACACAGGGCTTTCTATCAAGCTATGGCAAGATTTTTTGATGAGTGCCTTCCAGGAAAAAAAATGATTACAAGTTTCACAGTCTTTCCTTGTATAGATACTGTGCACATTCTGTTTACTAGTAAGCACCAGAAAAAAAATATTTCATCAAATTTCACTGAAGACCTTCGTTGCCTATATGATGCACTGATTATATAGTGTCTGCGTATTATGATAATAGATGCATTATGAGACAATAACAGAAATATAAAGGCATAGAAAGAGAATAATCTCTTTTATTGAAATAAAATTAATTTTGTCTCATTTCAATATTTATGTCATATTTATGTCTCAGTGACTGTTAGTATAATAGCCACGATGTCCATGCCTTCACACATTTAAGGTGAGCTCCTTTCAGATCAGGGGAAAATTGGAAATGTTTGTGTATTTTTCCAAAATTGTGGATTTTTCCAGGAATTTGAACTGTCAAAAAGCATTATTCATTCATAAAACTATAAAACAAATTGCTGAGGCATCCATTTGTCTTAGCCTGAGCTTTTGAGCATTTCAGTGTGTATTAGTCAGTTACTAACACTCAAAGAAGATTACCTTCAAAACTTCTTAAAAAAGAAGGTCATGAGATTGGAAGAATCTTGATAAAAGGGAATACATAAGATGATAAAATTTCAAATGCACTGTAGCGTGCACGTGGCATTGCCTTTATATAATAAAGAAATCATGGCACGCTCTCTGTGAGGTGGTAAACAAAGAGATTTATTTAAAGAACGCGCGCCTTTTTATACCTTGATCCCACGTGACTCTTAACCAATAGGAGTGTCTGGCTCTGCGCATGTCCCCTAGCTTCGGTGCCTACCTGTTGCACCTCGGGACATGTTCCCTACATCTCCCCCTTCCTAATTGTATAAGAAGGTCACAAGAACATTACAAAGGCAACAGCGCAAACAATCAGAACAGTACATTATAAACTACCAAGGCTTGCAATGATCCAGCATACTGCTTGCCTTGGCCTCTTATAGTCCTATTGTGAACCTTTTAAAACTTTCTTATATTCCTATAGGGTAGTGCAACTTGGAGAAATAACTTTATTAATCTATAGGCCTTGGCCTAACCGTGCAAACTCATAAGCTTTATTAACCTGAGGGTTTTAAATAACTGGGGAGTACAACTTTATTAAGAAACAGGCTAAGCTTAGCAGAACTACATTCTCTTAAATGACCCTGTGGCGGAGGTATTGTTATTTGTGAGGTGTTTTAGTGTTTCAATATTTGTCCAGACATACAACACTCATGTTCATTCATACTTTCATTCGCTTTGATGGCCATCATCTCACGTATCATACACACACATTCATGGGTTTTTATAAACTGTTTTTTGCCACACTGGTTGTCCTTAAAGTAAACCTTAAACATAAACATAACCTTCTTATAACTTCTGCGTCATTCTGGTTCTTGCTGATGTGATTTTGTACCTTGTGGGGTGCAACAGACCTGGAAGGGGTTCACTTTAACTCTTTTCTTCAGACTCACCAGCGTAGCCTCTATCCCAAATCAGATTTAGTGGTTCCGTCCACTGCCCAGATACCAAATCCTTTACCATGACCGATGTTTTGGGAGAGGTACACTAGCATGGGGTTTGTATTACCTTTCATACTCACATGTTTCCAGCTTGTCACAATTTGAAAATTAATACATACATGGTTTTTCACAGATATTCTTTTAGCTATACAGATTCTCTCCCCCCTTTTTTGTTTAGTTGACACTGTTTTGTTGTGTTGTGTGCTCTTTGTGTAATTATCTGTGTAATGAGTGAGTGTGGAACACTTGTGACATAAGAATTTTCCTATTTGATAGGAGATATAGCTGCTTTACTGTGAATATTATGGACCAAGAGTTGCTGGGCAACTAAGCCAAAGTGTCTCACACTTTTGGCCTTTTCTGCAGTGGGTGTTGTGTAGGTTATGTGATGCTGGTATATACCTACTGTTACATGTACATTATAATATGTCCATTTCAGAGATGTGTGTGATATCTGTTTGCTCAATCTCATTTGCAATTAACCATGTGGGGTTAATGCATTCTGAGATGGCATTGTTGTGATTTTTTGACAGTTTGGGCGTGACATGATGGAGTCTTGAGCTAATTTAATGTTATTTGAATTGTCTGTTTAAGGATTTTGCATTCTGATGGAAAAATGAACTAGACAATTTCGCTTGCTTCAAGACCTTAGATATGATGTTAAATGTTGTTATTTTGTCAGTCACTAAGTTCTTTGTCAGTTGTTGGCCCTTACCTGTCATTGTGTTACTTTGTATGCATGTGTATGAAAATCCAAACCTTCTGTAATTCACAAGAAACCAAACAGAACGCATTTCAATTAACAAGTAAATACTAGGACATCTCAAACAAACAAACCTTCAAGATGGGGTATCAACTTGCAACATAACAGAAATCAGTTATAACATTCAAAGATCGCTTAATAAACTTTCCCAAGACAATACAGACGAGGTCATTTCCAGAACCTGCACAGCTGTGGTTCGTGGTCTGCGTCTGTCCTTCCCTTGTTTTGTAGCAGGATTTTACCTGAGTTATTACAGCCTTTTATGCTGTTTCCAGATGCAGGTGTGAAGGCCCTGGAGCCTTTCACTGGTCCGTGTTTGCATCTGGTCGTGGCTTTTGAAGGTAGATTAGTTGTCTTTGCCCACAACCTGTGTTTTGAGAGATGCATTAAAGTTTTACCATGAAAGCTTGCTAAGGCAGCTCGGAACCTTGCGTCCTCAGCTGGCATCCTATCCAAATTGTCCTTCGTAGCTGGCATGTAGATGGTGGTAAAGGCAGGGTCCCCTCCTTCCAGTTCCTGCAGTCCTTCTCTGCCTTGAATGACAAGCTTTGCATACATCTCATTAACAGTCCACACAGTGTTAGATGGTACATGGGGCAAAATTAGCCACTTTAGAAGTTGCAGTGGGTCTTTTTCAGTCTGATCCCACGGTAACAAGGCTGCTAATAGTTGATACCTGCTGGGAATGAGGGTCAGGCATATTTGTAGTTCAGGATTTCTCCCTCTGCCTATCCCTCTCTCTATTGCCTTGGTACGAATGTCTAACACTCTTTTGGCTTCTGGTATCAGTAGCCTGTTAGACATTGGACTGGAGTCTCCCTTTGGCAGCTGAAGCAGAGGGTGTAGCTCCTCTATGGTCAAGCCTAAAATAGGCCTTGACCGGTTTGTTGCCCCTTGAAGCTTTTGCAACTCGTGTAAATATAAAGTGTTTTTTACCTTGAGCTGCAGCAGTTGTGGAGAATCTTTTTGCTGCGTGAATTCTTGTCCAAGGAAAGTCCAGGGTAACGGTTGCTGCATTTCTCTGCTGCAAGCTGTAACCCTACATCTTGGACATTTTGGATTAGAGCAGTAAGAGTAAAAGGCAGTTCATTTCCTGTGGCCATGCTCATTGGTATGCTACCTGTATGAGGGTGTATCGTGGTTGTCTGATATCTTGCTTGGCTATTTGCATTTCCTGAGGACAGACAGCCCAGCAATATACTTGCATAGGCCGTGCACAAGGCCATGATGGGACAGGCAAGCCTTGGAACATCCTCAGGGTGTAGGAAGGTGGTAGAGGAACAAGTCTTTGAATCAGTTACCAATAGCGGCCAACTCGTTGGGAGCACAATGGGTAAAGGCAGTCCATGCTGCTGTGCTCCTACATGCTTTATGACTGCGCTTACTGCTCTATAGTTTGGCAGCATTCTCCACCTGTCACCTTTCTTGGGTGTCCAGTATATAAGGGCATTGTTTAGGCTGTTTGTTGTCACCTTGGGGCTTGCTTCAAGCTGCTTCCTTTCTGGCACATGAAGGCTTGTGGCACAGAAGGCAGCAAGCAGGACGGCAACAAGCAGGGCGATGCTGGCAGCAACACACTTGTTTCGCCCTCGGCACCCTGGGTGTAACTCAGCCTATTCCTTGCCATTAGGATACTTTGGGGCATTGCTGCAAAGGGGTCTCCAGATATAATCTCCTTGAGAGCGGTCAGTGCTACTGCACCTGACACCACTTGCTCTGAATCTGGCCTCTTTTTGTATTCCTAGCTGGGCTTCTAGGGCCGCAGCTAGAGAGGCAGACCGGTGTTTTTCAGAGCTAATTCCTTGGTAAGGTTGAACCAGCTCAGCGGTGCTGTGTTCAACCCCTCCAGAGAGGGTTTGCAAAGCCTTTTCACAGCTTGTGCTCACCTCATCAGAAGCCAACTGCTTATACAGCATCTCTCTGGCCTCATTGTATTCAATTTGCCTATACAAAGCAGTCCGCAGTCGATTTAAATGTTGTGAGTTTGGATCAGTACAACTTTGTAACACTCTTGTGCTGGGCAGGTTGCTGTTTTTGTCTGTGGTGAGAAGCCTTCTCATGGCTCTCAGCGCCTGTTTGATTGTTACTTTGTATTTTTCTCGGGAGTGATTTAATTGGGCACCTGCTGTGCTGTGTCTCCCTTCTCCAGTCAATGGATTTACTGTTATACCAGTTGGGGTGTTTGGTGTGTTTTTGGCACCATTCTCCCGAAAGTCAGATAAGCAGTGCACATGTTCTGTGTCATGTGAGGTGGAAAAATGGATGGAATTCGATGCCTTCGGATACCCGCAGGCATCATTTAGGGATATGCCACTATCTCTTACCAAATGCCTCAGCCTCTGAATAGCTCCGCGTAGGGGCTCAGGCTGAGGGGCGTGGCTTTGGCTAAATTCATTTGAGTATGCCCGATTATCCTTCAGGCCACCCAGTCGAATTGCCTTACCCCTGTTTTGTTCCCACCTGTTATCCGACTTTACCCTGTTTGCCTCCCTGCTGCTTCCCGACGGAACTACTGAGAATCCCTCCTCCTCCTCCCCCCTTCCCCCCCTCCCCGTGGCTGCGGTAGCCTCGGTTGCCGGTGGGGGGGTGTGGGCGGGTGTTGGAGGCGGCGAGGGGGCGGGGCTACCTCCCCCCTCGCGCCTATGGGTGGGGCGGGGCGGCTCAGGGACCAGAAGAGACAGTTCAGTACCCGGGCATTTTAATGGACAAGATGGCGACGCCCATGAGGTTACACGTGGGCGGCGGTCATCCGCGGGACGGGGAGGCGATTCTGCTGGCTTGCCCCCCCGGTTGCCGTGACGGAGCCCTCTGCCATGGTCCCATGAGTGGGGATCTCGCATCTCAGGCTCCGTCCCCTCCCAACGGCCCGTGTGCCTCTGGCTCTGGGCTTCTGACTCAGTGCTCAATTCACGAACATCTCCCATTCCCCCCCCCGCCAGACTTTGGGCGTTTGTGTCCCTACGCCTAAAAGTGGGGCGGCTACTGTGAGTAGTATTATTGGGGGGGTGCTTATGGGTGTTATGTTTTTGTGTTGTCCTTTCGTGGGCTGTGTGTGGTGAATGTGTTTTTTGAAATTGCGGTGAGGAAAAAGTTCTTCAGTTTACCTTTTTGCGGTGGTTTGGATGCGCGCGGGCAGAAGTTCTTTGTGTAGTGGCTGGTTACTCCCAGTTCTGGTCGGCTGGTTTCCCGGCTCAGCGGCGGCGGGGCTTCCTCCGTCGCTGGCGGCTCGGGCTGCTGCGGCTGCGGCGGCGGCTGGCGCGGGGTCCTCTCGCGGCTCGGGCGGGCTCGGGGCTCGGCTCGGGCGGCGGCGGTCCTTTCGGCACAGCGGCGGCGCGGGGTCCTCTCGCGGCGCTGCGGGCGTTCGGTGTGCCTTCCCCTGTCCCACGCGGCTTGTGGGCGGGGGGCGGGGCCAGAGAAGGGGGCAGCGAACGCTTGCAGGGGCGGCGGGCGGCGTGGAGCTGGGGGCTTTCTGCTAGGCAGACGGCCAATGCGGGGGTCCGGGTGGGGTGGCTGGGGTGTTACGGGCAGCGGCACGCCGGGCCACGTGGCTGTTTCAGCTGCGGCGGCGGCGGTGGCGCGGCAGGGGTTTCCCCGCGATTTCGGCGCGGCTCGCGGCTCGGGGGTCCGGGCTGCGGTCACGCTGCTGGTCGGGGAGCAGTCCTGGCCGCTCAGGCTGCCTTTCAGCTCACTCACCGCTGCGATGTTGTTTCGGTCTGCTCCGCTTTCTCTGGTGCCCGCCCGCTCCAATCTCTCGGCGAGTTCTTCTTTCTTCTTTTTTCTGTGCACTAACCTATCTTTTTTGAGCTCACTAATTTCGTTCCTTGGACTCCCCCAAGGCAACGTTACAAGACGTCTATGTTTTTTTCGGTAAAAGGACTCCCACTTTATAAAACTAAAGTGATAACCGGAGATCCTACCGATAGAACCTGCTACAGGTTTTAAAATATCTGATCTAATGTAGATTCGGTCCCATCTGGGTCGCCATATGTAGCGTGCACGTGGCATTGCCTTTATATAATAAAGAAATCATGGCACGCTCTCTGTGAGGTGGTAAACAAAGAGATTTATTTAAAGAACGCGCGCCTTTTTATACCTTGATCCCACGTGACTCTTAACCAATAGGAGTGTCTGGCTCTGCGCATGTCCCCTAGCTTCGGTGCCTACCTGTTGCACCTCGGGACATGTTCCCTACAATGCACTTTCAATTTTTTTTAATTAAAATGCTTTTCCTGAAATGATGAAGCAAATATTTAATGTTCCTAAACCTTAACTATAGTGGAAGAATAATTTGTGAGAGGAAATGTTGTATTTATTTCCAGTTATGTAAACTTGACACTTGAATTCCTCAGAAAAACCTCTGTGTGAGTCATAAGCTTCCTTCACAGCTTGCTCTGTTGTGCTAAAAAATGTTACCTGATCATTTACTAAGGGGGGGGG
>NW_020910216.1:0-9659 GCF_003984885.1 Neopelma chrysocephalum | reverse complement strand
GGGGGGGGGAAGAAAGAGAGGTAGAATGAAAAGTATTTAAAGCTTGAGATTCTTTTTACTTATAGCTGAATAAAGCTGGACAAAAATTTCTGCATATACAGCATAACTATGAGCACCAAGACGTCATCTGACAATAAGGCTCAAAACAATAAAAATCCAAGAATGTTTCATGGAAGAGCCGTGAAAATTCAGGTCAACAAATATTATGCATGCCAAAGTTGAGAAACTGAATGAACTCTTGGAAAGATAACTTGCATTTCATTATTAAATGGAAGGATGAAATACACTGAGATGAAAATAGTGGAGATCTGGACTATGTTGCAGACATTTACTGACCTGCCTATATGACTTCTCCTTGTGGCCACTGTTGAACAAAAGTGTCTGGAATAAATTAATCTTTGTTTTGGCCCAGTTTGACTGATTTTATGGTTTCCCATTTAACCCCTGGGAATTAAATATGCAGGTTTGAAAATTGTGCTCTTTTGATAATATTTAGTCTCTACTTTCAATTTTATAAGACTTCTGCTGGAAGTCTTTCAATTATTTTTTTTTCATTTTTATTGTATGTTTGATTATATGTTCTTCAGAACATATTGGAACTTCTTAGTGTAATAAGAAATATATTACAAGAATCTTGTCTTTCTCAAATTCAGTGGGGTTTCTGATATTTTCAGAAAATCAAAAATTGTACCACTTAGTAGATTAAAATTTTAAATCTAACTTCAAGTCTTAGATTACATCAATTCCAGCAAATTATTACATAAAAGAGAAAGCACTTCATAAATATGTACATTTTTCATGGGGTTTTTTGAAGAAATTAATTTCAAGGTAAATATAAATAATAATGGCCAGTCTTCGCGAACGAAGATTTTGGGAAAGGTCTTTTACCTTTCCAGCCTGCGCAATGGATTTTTTAGGTGAGACACAGCCTGCGCTGAACTGAGCCCACCCTTTAATCCTAAGGTTCATCTGCCGGGGCCAAGCAAGCTTGGACAATGGCAGTGAGGTCCTCAGGACGTAGGTTTGTTTAGAGTGACCTTCTCATAGATGGATGGCCTCACAGGGCTAACGAGCTCCATCTGCCCAGGGGACTGGTATTCTAACCTGGGTCGCAGCGGTGAGAGTCCCGCATGCTAACCACTAGGCCACCAGGGGTCTAGAAACTAGTTATAAGTAAGTTGTGCTTTGGGAAAGACACCGCATTGGGAGAAGTGACTTAAACTTTTATTACAATTCTATCACTAATTGTGTATTATGGTTGCATCAGTAATTACAATTCTACTGGTAAAATTTTATTTTTTTTTACTATTATATCAGTTCTTTTTTCCCCTTTCTTATCAAGATAGTATGTTCAAGCATAGTTTGTGGACCTCTTTTCTTCATGTTGAAGTCTTTACTGCCTTCGTGAGCTTTTAAGAACATTCCTACCAGCTGTTTTTTAATGTTCAATTAAGTTTCTAATGGCTGTAAGAGGTGGTTGGGCAGACTTGTAGCAAGAAGAGATTCCATCCATTTTAGGACACAAAGATTTTTCAGTTTTTTCAACTTATTTTTTCTGAAAAGGAGATCATAGGCATTGATACAATGGATTGAGACTGCCCAAAAAACCTTTGAATATTTAGGTGGAGTTACTTCTCATTATCAACATGTAACATCATCCCACAGAAACTACAGATTTCTTTGTACCTTCCCTCTGTTTTCTCCTCAGAAAGATGGCCTGGTATCTCAAGGCGGAGTTTCAAGAGGTAAAGTCTTAATGTAGTGTATACATCCAGTGCACAATAAGGAACAGTTTTAGTTGGCTTTCTAGCATTAATATTATTTTACCAGTATCCTATATATTTTGGCTGAAATAAATTTTTACTGATTTCTGCATAAAGAAAGTACCAGACAGGGCAAAAATGAATGCCATTGTATCTGCAAGCAATATTTAATATTGCACCAAATTACTTAAGGAATATTTCTTACAGTAAGTGAAGAGGAAATTTCACATAAAAATAAAACATCTAGACTGTATCCTTTTCATTGTCTGGTTTTATATGGTTCATGTTGTGCCAGAAAAATCCAATTAAGAAAGAAGACAGAGAGGGAAGGAAAAAATACTGGGTCTTGGTGATAATTATTTTATTACACAGTTAAGATTTAATAGCAGGCTATGGAAGAAATAAAATTTTCATCAGGTTAGAATGTGAGGGTGGAATACTCTTGTGTCTTTTGCTAATTTGTGTGACTATATGATAAATAAATATTTCAATAAGGTTACAACTTGGTTTTGTCAACTGACTCCAAAACCCCTAGTCTCAGATAAAAGCTTCTTGTATAACTCAAAAATTATTCACCTTATTTTAAAGATAAAAATAAATAAAAGAGCTTACAGGGGAGATTCAGGAAAATATATAAAAGCCTGA
Organism: Neopelma chrysocephalum; assembly: GCF_003984885.1. Classification (NCBI taxonomy): domain Eukaryota; kingdom Metazoa; phylum Chordata; class Aves; order Passeriformes; family Pipridae; genus Neopelma; species Neopelma chrysocephalum. The sequence continues at coordinate 7,251 of NW_020910216.1, read as the reverse complement.
AATACCCCATTAAATAGTTTTAGAGATAGAATCTTCGGGGTCAGTTATTACTTTTTTTCTTCATTTACAGAGTATAGAGCTTTATCTATAGATTATGTTTCCATAGATTTGCATTACACATGCAAAGTATAAATATTTACCTTTCTCGGTTCCTTTCTCTTCCTTTTTCTTTCTTTGTTTTACTCCTCTGAAATCTTTTTCAAAAAGACAAAATTATGGCTTTAATTACAAAAAGCAAGAAACATTATGTGTCATGTATCTCCTAAATATCAAATCAGAATTTATTTAGCTCTTTACCCAATAGCAGCCAGATGCTAGAGCCAACCTCCAGGATAAAAGACACCGTAAAGACAACTTGTCATGCTTTAAAATCTCTAAGGATAATTTTCCTTATTTTTAATAAATGCACAGCCCAAAGTATTTTCTACATATTACATGAGAGAGAAAAATTTTGAATCATAGCACCTTTAATTCCACAGAATGAAAGCCATAGTTAAAGTTTTGGAAATAGCGACCTTTCAATGAGCAGGTTGATAAAAGCAAATATCTGTTAGGATTTAAAATTTCAACAATATCAATGATTAATTGGGTGAAGGAGAGAAAGGATTATTCCAAGGAATGATGGTTACAGTACTGTCTGGGAGTCCCAGCTTCACTAAATAAGTCATCATTTCAGAGCAGGTATGACTAAGTTAAGAAAAGAAAGTGACAGCCATTTTCCCAAACGTATTGCAATTCTCTGTGTTATGAACTTCCTCAGGTGGTAGGAGACTTTGGTTTACAGCCCAGAGAGAAAGAAGACATCTGAAGTCAGGGTACCAGCAGACCTTTGAATTTAACAAAACCCACAGTATACACAGCAAAAGCCATATAGTTATTTTGTCCCTGGAGAAAATCTATTCCCTTTGTTAGAAAATGCCTGAGTGGTTTAAGGGAACATAATTCAATTAAACAATCAAACATCATGAAAAAAACCAAATCCAAAACTATTCATTCACAGAGGCCTATATCTTATACAGACAATGCACATGTAAATTTTATTTATATGTGTGGTTATATTTTACATTTATATATAAGTAACACTAATGAAACATTAAAAAAAAAAAGTCCCAGGATGAGAAAACAAGCAAAGAGCAGTGGAAAACAAAGGATAAAAATAAACAGTTCTGAGCAAAAGAGATTGTTTGGAATAGATAACATAGCTCTTCGGAGCATATTCAGTGCTGGCTTCAATCTCCTGTAAAACATTTAGCTTCACAGAGTTTTATAGAGCTCTACATAGAAACATACTAAAAAAAGCCATATTTCTCTTGACAACAAAGTGCTTTAATAAGGCAAGCCAGAGTCCCTCAAAGTTGAGAAACTAGTGTCCATAGAAAACTTACAGCTTGACTGACAATGCACAGAAAGAAAAAGTACCCATATATGCTTTCACAAAGAACTTATTTAATCAACTTTTTAATTAAGGGAAAGGGAATTAGTCTGCAAGGTGTTCTCCAGTATGAGACAAAGTGAATTGAATAATTATTATATGATATATAAAATTGTAATTGCTGCTAGAAAGAGAAAGATGGGCTTATCTACAGACACTAAACGCCTATCTACATGAACATGCAGAAAGGACCAGACCACTGAGCCAGAACGTTTGTTGGATTGCTAAAAATGAATGTTTTTTTAAAATGCCATATGCGGAACAAACATGTAATTATCCAAAGCATGAATACTTACAACATTATTTATTTTTCTGACTAATTTTAGTTTTTAATATTTCTGTAATATTTTGCCAAACTCAGCAGCTTTCTATTTCAGATGTACTTTTAACTTACATTGCAAAGAGTTGAATAAACACAGAAGTTGCCAGATGAACACATGAATTTTTCTCAAACCCTCAAGTGCTCACACTGTTTTAATTCAAAAGTGATGACTGTCATGTCTTGGCATCTTCTGTTCTCTGGGCTAGTTATTTTTTATGAAGGCATGGTAAGCTATGGAAGCAGTGCTGGCAACTGAAACTGGTTGCAAGAGCAGCTAAAAGAGGACACACTCATCAGAATAGTCTGACCTTACCACTTTGAATTGACGACAATAGGCTGCAGAAGATGAGGCCAAGAGAATGAAATTATGGTAATTGTTCATAGCAAATCTAGCCCAGGAAGCAGAGCAGCCAGATTTTCCCCTTTCCTAAGCCTAACACTGAAAATTTTGACTTCTGATAGGGAGTAGGCTCTGCCTATTCTCTGACAGGTGTTAGCATTTTCTTCAGCAAATCTCACAGTGAGAGGATGGACAAGGCTGTAAATATTTTGCTTCTCCTTTCAGGCAGAAAATAGCCACCTAATTTTCTTCACCAACAGCTTTACCTACATAAATAAAAACTGTTTGCACACTATCTGCTGTATATAAAAGCTTTTTTGCATCTTTTGATCAGGAGTACATCAAAATACTCTGTTTCTCCACCCAAGAGCTCTGCACATACTTGCCTAGTCTGTGCAGTTGCAGTCAAAAAGCAGTGTTCTGGATAGATTCCTGTATCATGGTGCTGAGTGTGCTGAGTGTATAACAAAGAGTCACAGAAAAATAGACAGGCAGTTATCTAGACAGTGAAAAGGAGGAAGCCAGACTATCTACAAAAAGTGAGCAGTGCTGCCAGAACCACAACAGAACTCCAGCAACAATGAACTTAAGTGACTGAATGAAGGCTTACATAAAAAGGTATTGCTACATCAAGATCATACAAACCCACAAACTGTTTTCATGCAAACCATTTTTTTCTGTAGTAACAAAGCTGAAAGTCCAATTCCAATTAAAGTGGGAAAACAGAACGCAAAATTTTCACCTGAAGATATCTGATTTTTTTTCCAAGTTTCAGTTCTCTGTGAAAGAAGACAAAACCAAGAAAAGCTAAACAAGAAAAGACTAAAAGCATGAAATGGTTAACCAACAGGTTTCTTGGCACTATTTCAAATTTTTCATGTCTTTGCTAGTATGCAATAAAAAAAGAAATCTGTAAACTGTCAAAAAAAGACACATAAGAAAAATCAATGCAAAAAATGGAGTGTTCTTTATTGCTCTGTGAAAGTACTTTCTTGCTCCATTCTGTAATAATTTAACATATCACAGAGACTATAAGGTTTTAAAAACTTATTTATAATACATTGAACCAATAATAAACACAGAAACAATTTGTTGGGTTAAAAGCTGTTTCAAACTCCCAACGTTGACCAAAAAATTAAAAAATAGTGTCATAATTTCATCCTTTGGATGTCTTCTCACACTTCTTTGAATGAAACTATAATTATTTACATGTATTCATCTTTTGTTAATTTCTCTTTTTGTTTGTTTGTTTGTTTAGTGGGATTTTTTTTTTCCACCAAATTAGATGCATATGAAAATTAAGAAACACTTTTAGAAGAATTATTTGCTATTCGTACTGATATCCAAATTAGAACTCAAATACCATGCAGCCTTTAGGTCAAATAAGTGGAAAAAAATGTTGATAGATCCAGTGAACACCTGTCCAAAAAAGAAAGATTTTTGTCATGTATGTGATTTACCTAACAGGACTGACTGTCAAAGTGCATTTCCAAGATGAGCTGTCTTTAGGCAAGCCAAGAACGAAAAATCAGTCTGTCCTTTCTGACAGCACTTTCATGCTAGCTACAATTCAGAGCTGTACAACAATACACAAGAAGAAAACATTTAAACAGCTATAAAGAACTTAATATAAACCTCAAGTTTAATTTCAGGGGAAAACTCACAGTGGCTAATACATTACCAGAACACATTAGCTTGGTTTCAGATTCTTTCCAGATGTCAGCCCACACTGGATGCCTCTCTCCTGCCAGTATTTTCTGTAAAGGAACACATAAATGATCATCCTTTTCCAAAAGAAAACTACAGCTAAAGAATCATGTGCAGATTGTACCAATGAAGTGAGAGGCTTCCCCAGTGGGAGGTTCAAAACAGGAGCTATGGACAGTGTTTGAGTAGAACTACGAAAAACCGGGTCATACACTACAGTGAGAGGCCAGTCCAATACCTTACACAGTAGGAGACAGGAATGGATGGTGTGATTAAAAGCAATTGAGATAAACGAGGCAACATCTGTTTCTGCAGGCAGTGTTTGAGCGTGCAGACACCCAAACTGCACCTGCAGCTCTAGGCCATTTTGTCCCACACAAATCTAGACATTCACATTGTGGTGCCTGCATAAAGTCTCTCTAAAAGTGCAACCCGTAAACAAGTGCTCTAAATCTTTATGATAGAATAATACTTTCTTTTAAAAAGTTCAATGTCCTAACTCCCCCCAAAAGTATTTTAAATGCTATGTACGAACCCACTGTATATAAACGTACGTCAGCATATATCTATTCCACACACATCTTTTTTTTTCTTTCAAGCCTTAAAATTCGCTTTGAGTTAAACTATCTAGTTTATTCTCTTTCTACAGTCTTTCTGACACTCTCTATAAGATAAAAAGTAATGAAAAAATGTCTGCAGAGCTGCTATCTGTTAATCAATCACCTCAGCCTTAGTTTAAGAAACAGTTTTGAACTCATTTCTTTTGTCAAGTTTCCAGCTGAGGCTCAAATTTTTGCTGAAGTTTTGGGCTTTCTCAGTTAAAGCCGAATTATGTGCCACATTCAGAGGAGGGAGTGTCAAGGCATGCTGTACTGAAAAGGTCACTGGAGAACAACTACATCATGCAAGGACTTGAGAATGGCCTGTCATGAATTTGTCAGTCCAGCACCAAAATCATTCAACAGCTAACTGGATGTGAACCCAGAGAAAATATTACTCAGAATCTGGGGATCAAGCAAAGACTAGTATGTATATTCCTTCCTTCCTGCCTCTGTTCCCAACATGTGCATACATGGAAGCAAGGGGCTTGCCCAGTCTAGGAGGTATCTTGAGGCAGATACTAATTTCTGATGTGCAAGATCCTCTTCCTCTCTCAGCTGCTAGCAGAAGACTAGAGGAAGGTAGCCCTTAGAGAAGCAGGAAAAGGATGTTGAAGATATACTAAGATTTAATGCCTTTCCTCTGTGGTGGCAACATGATACCTAACAGCCAGCTACGACAACTTGAGGGAAGCCTGTAATCACAAGATATTGCAGTGTAGCAGGAATATTTACAAATAGCCCTTGGATTTCTTAAACTAACAAACTTCAACCATGTTAAAATATGCCAACTGTCTTCCTTGCTTTCACACACAAGAAAAGAAGGAAAAGGAACTCTGACTACAACAAATTTCACGATTATTGCAAGCTACCATAAGAAGCTCTGCAAATATGTGGAAAATGCCACCCAAACACCAGCTTTTTCCCTGTGTTGTTTGCCCAACTGTGCAAGTCATTTCTTTCAACTTTGAGTTTTATGACATGACACACAGGGAAACAGATCTTAGAGAGCAGAACAGATGGTTAGATAAAGAGCATGAACTGTGGAAGAAAAATGTGTGTTTAGGGACATAAAGGGCAATAGGTCTTCAGGAGAAACAGAGAAAAAAGAAGGAAAAAGCATAATTTTATTTTCTTTAGTAGTATGAAAGAGCTTTGAAAAGCAAAATCAATTCTTAACACTAGCAAGAAGCTCTACCTAAGTGTTATCTTTCTACCATATAATGGCGTTATTTGAGACAGTTGTTATAGAGAATCACATTTCACTAGCACATGTAAAGTCTGTGGAATATAGAACCATTAATGTCTGAAATACAATGCAGATACTATGCAGCATATCTCTCAATTTCTTTGGTTAAGATGCATGAGAATTTTACCAACACAAGATTGTTTATTACTCAGTGCTGAGCTTTTCATTCTAGAGACATGAGACATGTAAAAATTAAAAATAAAAATAATAAAAGAACTTTAGAGTTCTAATAAAGTCCATCCCCAGTTCCACATTCATGAAAAATGTATGGTTTATCATGCCATGTCTTTGATCATACCAGTGCAATAATTTAAAAACTCACTAAATAAAAATCCCAGACCTCTTAAGAAAAAGCAATGATTAAGTCTTTGGTCATCCTATGTGGAAACAAACACTGTGCTTGAGCCCTTTTTTCCATAACTCTTGTCCCATTTATTTTCATTTAGGTTCAATACAGCTAATACAGAGAATTACTAACCCAAACACTGGAAGAACCTCCAGCACTATGTTATACTATGAATCAACAAAAAAACTACAGCCAACTACTGCTAAGCAAACATTTTATTTGCCAAATAACACAGTTTGGTCATTCATAATATCAGCCTGTTTCCTCCAGAAAAGCTTGAGTTAAATTTGCCAAACTGGGATGACAGGGTGATCTGTTCTCCTGAATTCTTCTGACTCACCATTCAGCATATAAAAATGAAACATACATTAAATTCCCATCTGCCTTGCCAGATTTAACACCCCAAGTCCTCTGGTAGTGCTGTAAGGGAAGCCATAAATGTGGGTATATCTTTCCCTCTCCTAATATTCCTGTGCTTAAAACTTGCCTTTAATCAGAGCAGGACTTGAAGCTCTGGCAACGTCTAGACTAGAGACCTCCTGCTTTAACACTGTTTCAGCTCTCTGAAATGGTTTGCAGCATTTCCTGAATGCAGCAGTTTTTTGTTTACTGTGGATCTGGGAATCATAAAGACATCCCAAAGCAAAGAACTTCTCAAAGAGAGTATTGGAAAAGAGGAAAGGGATAGGAAAATTCCTAGTCTGAGTGGCACTGCAGATCTTATCTACATCAATATGCCATGATGAGAGACGTTAAGGTAAAATAGTCTTATCCCATTAAATATCTTAAAATTCAATACTACTACTGCATACAGATATTCTAATTAATGCCAATCTGCTAGGAAAAGTGACAGAGCCACTGAATTAATTGCAACTTTTAATGTATTTAATGTTATCAAAAGCAGAATAAGCACACAATCTGATTTCAAGAAGCTGAATTGGTTACAATGCAAATCCTGTAATCCGTAAGCAACCAGAAGAAACTAAAAACAGCTCAAAAATATGAGATTTAACAATACTGTTATACCTTGGAATGGTGAAAGGCATTGCATCCTGGGACATACATTAAGAGAAATTATAACTTTCTTTCTGCTTCTTCAATAAATATTTCTTTGTTTAGCAATAAACAATGGCTTCAAATACTAAACACAATAAAGTATGAAATTAGAAAATTAAACTCACCTCCTTGCAGTAAGGTATAGGTATATTCCGAAAAGTAGAAAACCAATTCTCTTGTGATAAAAAAAAAAAAAAAAA
>NW_020910215.1:0-811 GCF_003984885.1 Neopelma chrysocephalum | reverse complement strand
CCCCAAAACCAGTACCCACCTGAGCTGCTCAGGAGATTGTGAGTGGGGGGTCCATGGAGACCCCCAAAATCCCCCCCCGACTCTTCCTTTCCCCCCCACTGAGCTGTATTTCTGTGACCCCTCGCTGTCCAAGCCGTGGGTGATCTGGGACACCCCCTAAACCTCCCAAATCCCCCCCAAACCCCCTCCCACCCGCTTAAATCCCCCCCAAACCCTCTCCAGTCTCCCCCAACCCCCCTCCCAGCTACCCAAATCACCCCCAAATCCCCTGAACCTCCTCTCGCCCCTTCCAAACTCCTTCCCCCCCCCCCAAATCCCCCTCCCACCTCCCCAAATCCCCCCTAGACCCCTTCCCACTCCCTTAAATCCCCCCAAGCCCTCCCAAATCCCCCCCAAACCCTCCCAAATCTCTCCCAAACCCCTGTAACTCCCCCAAGTCCACCCCAAACCCCCTTCCACTCCCCCAAATCCCCCCCCAAACCTCTTCCCATCTAATTGAATCCCCCTCCTGGCCCCTCCAAACCCCCCCAAATCTGCCCCAAACCCCCTCCCGCTCCCCCAAATCCCCTCCCACCTCCCTAGATCTCCCCCAAACCCCCTCAAGTCTTCCCCAAATCCCCCTCCCAGCCCCCTGGATCTCCCCCCAAATACCCTCCCACCTCCCCAGATCCCCCCCAAATCCCCCCCAAACTCCATCTCAGCCCCTCTAACCCCCCCAAATTCTCTCTACCCCCCCAGTGAGCTGTATTTCCGTGCCCCCTCGGTGTCCAAGCCCCGTGTGATCCGGGATGTCCCCTGAACCCCCCCAAAT
>NW_020910214.1:0-3547 GCF_003984885.1 Neopelma chrysocephalum | reverse complement strand
CTGGCTGTCCCTGCTGGGCCCCTGTCCATCCCCATCAGGTCCCTGCCCGTCCCCCCCGGGCTGAGCTCCCCCCAGGAAGTGCCGTGGAGCTGAAGCTGCTGCCATCCCCCCCCTGCAGCCGCTGGCCCAGGCAAGGGAGCAGCAAAGGCAGGGCCAGGAGCAGAGGCAGCAGCAGGGGAGCCCTGGGGGGGCCGGGAAGCTCTTGTGTGGTGCAGGAAAGAGGTGCTGGGCACGAGGCCGGGGCTGTGCTGAGCAGGCCCAGCCCTCACATCCCCCCAGCCAACGCCGGCTGCCCGGGGGGCTTGGGAGGGACCCCCAGCCCATGTGCCCCACACTCAGCTGGCAGAGAGAGAGCCAAGGGACAGGGCCACGGGCAGGGCCATGGTGAGGGACAGGCAGGGCCATTGCAGGGCCACGGTGAGGGCACAGCCTGTGGCAGCAGAGCTGCCCAGGGCCGGGGGCAGCCCGGGGTGTTGGTAGCAGCCAGTGCTGGGGCCGAGCAGAGCACGAGGCCTCTTGCAGGGCCCTGGAGCAGCCTCCCACTTGCCAGCCCTGCCCTGGTGGGGTGACACTGTCCCCTCCCTACGGGACACTCCCCCAGAACTCTTAGAGGGGGCCTCTTATGTATATTCCTGGTTGCTGATTGATGCTGGGGATCTGATGGAGCCTCTGCAATCCCATCCATGGGGTACAATCTCTTCTCCAGAGCTTGACTCACTGCAGACTTTGCAGGGAAATCTGTGCTGGCAGCTGCATCCTGAGCCCAAGGGCAGTTTGTATCCCCAAGTGCTGATCCAGCCTGGGGACCCAAGGGATCCTCTGCCATTCCATCCATGCAGCAGGAGTCACCCTGCTGCCCTTGACTCCCTGCAGAGGAACAAGTGCCATCTCTCTGTTTGGGAGAAGCCAGATGCTGCCCCTGGGCCATCAGAAGTGGTGCTGAAGCCTCTTTCAGCCCAGCCCCGGGTGCAGTTTTCTCATCCCCTCAGCGAGTGCCCGTTCCCTCAGCCGGCACTGACCAACCAGGGCGTTTGGCACACGTGGTTTGGTGGTTTGGAGAAACAGCCCCGGACTGGCAGGGGCCAGAGAACCTCGAGGAACAGCCCTGGCAAATTTTAAGTGACACTACATTAAAACAGCTTTTGATTAATATATTGCAACACAATCAAGTGCTCATGAAATGATCTCACTCCCCTCATCCTCCTAATTAAACACCCTTTTTTGGGGCTGAATCTTTATAATTTGGATTACTTTTTGGGTGGATCTTAACTTTTTGCAGTATTCCTAAGTGAAACCCCCAGCATCTCAGAGAGGGGAGACACTCCGAACTCTAGGGGGGAGAGACCAGAGGGGAACTTTTGGCAGAGATGTTTTCGGCAAAGCTTCATATTTTGGAGTATTTTTTAGGTGAATCTTAACTTTTTGCAGTTGGGGAGGGGTTCCTCTCGCTATTTCTAAGGGGTTTTTTGCCTGAATCTCGGTGGTTTGGGTTTTTCTGGGCTGAATCTTGCTGTTTTGGATGTTTTTATGGTCACAGGATGCCCGGTGAGTTCTAGAGATGGACTTGGGCAGGAGGAACCCACAAACCAACGCGCTCAGCCCTTGTTTTTCTCCCCCATCAGGATTTGTCCTTCCCAAAGCTTGGGCGGATGGAGGAGGAGGCTGCGAGGAAGAGGAAGATGCCTTGGGCCCCCCAGGCAGGTGAGGAGGAAGTCAGTGGCCCTTTGGGCGGGTGTTGTGCTGGCTCTGGCAGCCCAGCATGGCCCCCGGCTGCAGGACAACCCCGCTGCCGCCGCCGTCCTGCCGGGGCCGGAGTTGGGGGGATGTCCTTGGCCTTCCCTGTGGGCCGGAGGCAAATCCCCTCCCTGTCCTTGCTTCCTGCCCCAGGCCCTGAGCTGAGGACGGAGAGCCCGGAGGACAAATCCCCCCGTGAGACCCTGGTGGGAGAGGCTGTTTTGAAGGGCTCCATGGTGCAGGAAGGCAGCGGGGACGAAAAGACCCGGAGATCTCCCCACAGGAGGGACTCCAAAGCCAGCCCAGGGTACTCTGAGGAGGAAAGACCCAGCCTGTGCCGGGAAGGCGGCCAGAGCTTGAGGCGCAGCTCTGAGCTGGTGGTCCTTGAGCAGCCTCCCAGCAGGGAAAAGCCCTTTAAGTGCTTGGAATGTGGGAAGAGCTTCACGACAAGCACCCACCTGCTCCAACACCAGCATATCCACACTGAGGAACGGCCCTACACGTGTAATAAATGTGGGAAGAGCTTCAGCCGGAGCTCCCACCTCATCCGTCACAAGCACATCCACACCAGGGAACTGCTCGGGAAACGGGTGAGAGAGGGGGTTAATAGGAGGAGGGAGAGCAGGAGCGGAGTTGCTGTGGGGGTGCCTTGGTGTCCCCATGCCTTGATCCCTGGAGAGCAGGGGAGGCTGGAGAGAGGGAGGAGCTGTGAGAGCCCCAAGAGCCTGGAGAGGGGGGAGCTCGGGCCCCCTGTGCCGAGCCAGCGGTCGGGGCCGTGCTGTTGGTGCCAAATTGCCCCTGGTCAGGCTGAACCCAGAGCCCCCCCACGTGTCAGGGGGCCCAATCTGCTCCCTGCTCTGGTTTCCCTGGGGCAGCCTCTGGTGTCCCCCCACCTGTGGGGCTGTTTGGTTGCTTTGGGCACAACCGGCCCTTGTGCCGGGCTGGTTTGGGGGCACAGCCCTGGCAGTGGGCGGGGGGTTGTGGGTCCCCCCCACGGTGGGGGTTGGTGTTGCTGGGTCAGGCCCCGCCGGCTCCATTGTCAGCCCGGTGGCGGCGGGGGGGACACAGCGGTTTTGGGGCCCCCCAGGAATCCTGGGGGTGGGTGTGGAGCCCGGGAGCTGCCGAGTGTGGAGGGCGGGCGGGGTGATACTGGAGCTGGGGGACCCCCGGCAGCCTGGAGGGGGGAGCACGGAGAGGGAGGAGCCCCGGGACTCCCGGGAGCCTGAAATGGGGGGCATGGAGAAGGGGAAGCCTGGAGAGTGGGCACCCCTGGGATCCCCAGGACAATGAATTTGAGAACCTGGAGAGGGGGAATGTGTGGGAATGTGGCACCCTGAAGGCGAGAATCAGAGAAGGGACCCCTGGGACCCGCAATACTCCCAGCATCCCTAAGTGGGACCCCCAGCATGCCAGACAGGGGAGACCCTCTGAACCCCAGAGGCGAGAGACCAAAGAGGGGGAACTCCTGGGAGAGATTTTTTTGGTTAATCTTCATATTTTGGAGTATTTTTTATCTGAATCTCAGCTTTTTGCAGTATGGGGGGCAGGGGTCTTCTTGCTGTTTCTGAAGGTTTTGTGCCTAAATCTCAGTGGTTCGGGTTTTTCTGGGCTGAATCTTGGTGTTTTTTAGAGGTTTTTATCGTCACAGGATGCACGGTGAGTTCTAGAGATGGACTTGGGCAGGAGGAACCCCCAAGCCAACACACTCAGCCCTTGTTTTCTTCCCCATCAGGATTTGTCCTTCCCAAAGCTTGGGCGGATGGAGCAGGAGGCTGCGAGGAAGAGGAAGATGCCTTGGGCCCCCCAGGCAGGT
>NW_020910213.1:0-648 GCF_003984885.1 Neopelma chrysocephalum | reverse complement strand
AGCACATCCCAAAAAAACCCAGGGATCGTGCCCCAAAATCCCAGGAATCCTGCCCCAAAATCCCAGGAACTCAGCCCCAAAATCCCAGGAAACTCCTGCCCCCAAATCCCAAAGATTTCCCTCCCGGAAGTCCCAAACTGCCTCAAAATCCCAGGTCTCCTTCCCCAAACTCCCAGGATTTCTTTACCCCAAACTTCCAGTCTCCTTCTCCAAATTCCCACGGCTTCTTTCCCAAATTCCCAGGGTTTCTTTACCCCAAACTCCCAGGGCTTCTTCCCCAAACTCTCAACAGTTCCTTCTCCTAAATCCCAGGAACCTCCTGCCCCAAACTCCCAGGAATTCATCCCCAAACTCCCAGGGCTTCTTCCTCAAAATCCCAGGGGTTTTTTACACCAAATCCCCAGGGTTTCTTTACTCCAAATTCCCAGGGCTCCTTCCCCAAAATCCCAGGGTTTCTTTACTCCAAACTCCCACAGTTCCTTCTCCAAAATCCCAGGAATTCATCCCCAGACTCCCAGGTCTCCTTCCCCAGAATCCCGGGGCTTCTTCCTCTAATTCCTGAGGTTTCTTAGCCCCAAATTCCCAGGAATTCATCCCCAAACCCCCACGATTCCTCTCCGACCCTCCCTAAAACCCGCAGAACTCCCC
>NW_020910212.1:0-2807 GCF_003984885.1 Neopelma chrysocephalum | reverse complement strand
CTTGGGCAATGAGCACTTGTATCCCATTAAAGCTCCCCAAAGCTGGTCCTGTGTCAGTGGGTTTGTGAGAGTTGTGTTACCCCTGGAACATCCTGGGGCTTTTGGATCCCACTTTTTCTCTTCTTAGATATGCCTGGGTCAGGCATTGAGTTGGTATAAAACTGCAGTGTGGCTGATTTTAATTTTTTTATTTTCATTTTTTAAAAATATCAATCATTTTTACTCTTGATATTTTGTCATTAAAAATCTCTGTGTGAAATATTTAATTAAAAAAATAGGGTCTGTTGTGTTTCTGTTTCTGATGCCAGTGCTGAAATATTTATCAACTTTTTGGGTGCTGGATCAAGCCCTAAATCTGATTTTTTTCCTAAATTCTGACTTTCCAAAGTTCTTGGGCAATGAACGCTTGTAAACCAGGTAAAGCTCCCCAAAGCTGGTCCCATGTTGGTGGGTTTGTGAGAGTTGTGTTACTCCTGGAACATCCTGGGGCTTTTGGATCCCACTTTTTCTTTGCTTAGATATGCTTGGGTCAGGCATTAAGTTCATATAAAACTGCAGTGTGGCTGATTTTAATTTTTTTATTTTATTTTTTTCAAAATATCAATCATTTTTACTCTTGATATTTTGTCATTAAAAATCTCTGTGTGAAATCTTTAATTAAAAAAAATAGGGTCTTCTGTTGTGTTTCTGTTTCTGATGCCAGTGCCCAAATATTTACCAGCTTTTTGGGTGCTGGATCAAGCCCTAAATCTGATTTTTTTCCTAAATTCTGACTTCCCAAAGTTCTTGGGCAATGAACGCTTGTAAACCAGGTAAAGCTCCCCAAAGCTGGTCCCATGTTGGTGGGTTTGTGAGAGTTGTGTTATTCCTGGAACATCCTGGGGCTTTTGGATCCCACTTTTTCTCCTCTTAGATATGCTTAGGTCAGGCTGTAAATTCATATAAAACTGCAGTGTGGCTGATTTTAATTTATTTTAATTTATTTTTAAATATCAATCTTTTCTACTCTGGATATTTTGTCATTAAAAATCTTTGTGAAATCTTTAATTAAAAAAAAGAGGGTCTGTTGTGTTTCTGTTTCTGATGCCAGTGCTGGAATATTTATCAGCTTTTTGGGTGCTGGATCAAGCCCTAAATCAGGAATTTTTCCTGATTTCCTGTCCCAAAGTTCTTGGGCAGTGAACACTTGTAAACCAGGTAAAGCTCCCCAAAGCTGGTCCCGTGTTGGTGGGTTTGTGAGAGTTGTGTTACTCCTGGAACATCCTGGGGCTTTTGGATCCCACTTTTTCTCTTCTTAGATATGCTTGGGTCAGGCTGTAAATTGATATAAACCTGCAGTGTGGCTGATTTTAATTTAATTTTTTTTAAAATATCAATCATTTTTACTCTTGATATTTTGTCATTAAAAATCTCTGTGTGAAATATTTAATAAAAAAAAATAGAGTCTTCTGTTGTGTTTCTGTTTCTGATACCAGTGCCCAAATATTTACCAGCTTTTTGGGTGCTGGATCAAGCCCTAAATCTGATTTTTTTTCCTGAATTCTGACTCCACAAAGTTCTTGGGCAATGAGCACTTGTATCCCATTAAAGCTCCCCAAAGCTGGTCCCGGGTCAGTGGGTTTGTGAGAGTTGTGTTACTCCTGGAACATCCTGGGGCTTTTGGATCCCACTTTTTCTCTTCTTAGATATGCCTGGGTCAGGCTTTAAGTTCATATAAAACTACAGTGTGACTGATTTTAATTTATTTTAATTTTTTAAAAATATCAATCATTTTTACTCTTGATATTTTGTCATTAAAAATCTCTGTGCGAAATATTTAATTAAGAAAAATAGAGTCTTCTGTTGTGTTTCCGTTTCTGATGCCAGTGCTGAAATATTTACCAGCTTTTTGGGTGCTGGATCAAGCCCTAAATCTGATTTTTTTCCTAAATTCTGACTTTCCAAAGTTCTTGGGTAATGAACACTTGTAAACCAGGTAAAGCTCCCCAAAGCTGGTCCCATGTTGGTGGGTTTGTGAGAGTTGTGTTATTCCTGGAACATCCTGGGGCTTTTGGATCCCACTTTTTCTTTGCTTAGGTATGCCTGGGTCAGGCATTGAGTTGGTATGAAACTGCAGTGTGGCTGATTTAAATTTTTTTATTTTAATTTTTAAAAATATCAATCATTTTTACTCTTGATACTTTGTCATTAAAAATCTCTATGTGAAATCTTTAAGTGGATCTGTTGTGTTTCTGATGCCAGTACTGGAATATTTATCAGCTTTCTGGGTGCTGGATCAAGCCCTAAATCTGATTTTTTTCCTAAATTCTGACTTCCCAAAGTTCTTGGGCAATGAGCACTTGTAAACCAGGTAAAGCTCCCCAAAGCTGGTGCTGTGTCAGTGGGTTTGTGAGAGTTGTGTTACTCCTGGAACATCCTGGGGCTTTTGGATCCCACTTTTTCTCTTCTTAGATATGCCTGGGTCAGGCTTTAAGTTCATATAAACCTGCAGTGTGGCTGATTGTGATTTTTTTATTTTAATTTTTTAAAAATATCAATCATTTTTACTCTTGATATTTTGTCATTAAAAATCTGTGTGAAATCTTTAATTAAAAAAAAATAGGGTCTGTTGTGTTTCTGTTTCTGATGCCAGTGCTGGAATATTTCTCAGCTTTCTGGGTGCTGGATCAAACCCTAAATCAGGAATTTTTCCTGAATTCTGACTTCCCAAAGTTCTTGGGCAATGAGCACTTGTAAACCCGGTGAATCTCCCCAAAGATGGTGGGTTTGTGAGAGTTGTGTTACTCCTGGAACATCCTGGGGCTTTT